>NW_012101288.1:4421032-4449468 GCF_000951045.1 Mandrillus leucophaeus
TTTTTTGAGACGGAGTCTCGCTCTGTCGCCCAGGCTGGAGTGCAGTGGTGCCATCTCCACTCACTGCAAGCTCCGCCTCCCGGGTTCAAGCCATTCCCCTGCCTCAGCCTCCCGTATAGCTGGGACTACAGGCGCCCGCCACCGCGCCCGGCTAATTTTTTAATTTTTTTAGTAGAGACGGTGTTTCACCGTGTTAGCTAGGATGTTCTCCATCTCCTGACCTCGTGATCCGCCCGTCTCGGCCTCCCAAAGTGCTGGGATTACAGGCATGAGCCACTGCCCCCGACCACAGTTTCCAGTTTTTAATAAATAAATGTGGTTGATTTTGTAAATGCTTTATCCAGATCTATTAAATTTATTATAAGATGTTGTAGACTGAATGTTTATGTCCCACAAAATTGTAAAGATAACTTTATATGTTGTGAGAAACCCTTAGTTGGTCATGGTATATTGTTCCTTTTGTATGTTGTTGAATTTGAGTCACTGATATTTTGTTAAGGATTTTTACATGTATTTTTATCAAGAACATTGGGCTGTCCTTTTCTTTTGCAATACCTTTACATGTTCTTATATTATTATTTGGTATTTGGCCTTACAGTGTTTCTTTTTCCTGTATTTTCTGAAGAAAATTGTGGAAGATCAGCATTGTGCATTTCTTAAATTCACCAATGAAACCATTTGAACCTAGTATTTTCTTTTGGGAAAAGTATTTTATATGGAATACAACTGCTTAAATCGAGATAGAACTCTTCATATTCTTATTAAATATCAATTTTGGTAAATTGTGTATATTAAATAATTTACTAATTTCCTCTAAATTATTAACATTGTTGGTATAAAGTTCTTCATAATGACTTATCAACTTTCTAATATTTGTAATACCTGTAGTGATAAATCCTCTTTCATTGTTCATATAGGTGCTTTATTTTTTCTCTCTCTTTTCTTGGTAGTCTAGGTAAGGTTTTTAATTAATTAATTTTTTTTTTTTTTGAGACAGAGTTTTGCTCTTGTCTCCCAGGCTGGAGTGCAATGGTGTGATCCCTGCTCACTGCAACCTCCACTTCCCAGGTTCAAGTGATTCTTCTGCTTCAGCCTCCTGAGTAGCTGGGATTACAGGCGCCTGCCAGCACGCTTGGCTAATTTTTTTTATTTTTAGTAGAGACAGGGTTTCGCCATGTAGGACAGGCTGATCTTGATCTCCTGACCTCAGGTGATCCACCCGCCTTGGCCTCCCAAAGTGCTGGGATTTCAGGTGTGAGCCACTGTGTCCGGCCTCAGGTTTTAAAATTTTATAATTCCTTTCAAAGAGTCAGTTTTTGACTTTTATTAATTTTGTATATTTTATTATTAATTTTGAGATGGAGTCTCGCACTGTCTCCCAGGCTGGAGTGCAGTGGCACAATCTCGGCTCACTGCAACCTCCGCCTCCTGGGTTCAAGCGAGTCTCTTTCCTCAGCCACCTGAGTAGCTGGGATTACAGTTGCCTGCCTCCACGCCCAGCTAATTTTTTGTATTTTTAGTAGAGATGGGGTTTCATCATGTTGGCCAGGCTGGTCTTGAACTTCCGACCTCATGATTCACCCATCTTGGCCTCCCAAACTGCTGGGATTACAGGCATGAGCCACCACACCTGGCCAATTTTGTGTATTTTGTATCTGCTTTCTATTTTGTTGTTTTCTGCTCTTTTATCATTGCTTTCCTCTACTTTGAATTTGTTTTGCTTTTCTTTGCTGGCTTCAAAACTTCTTCTAACTTAAGGCCTCTGACTTAAAACTGCCTTACTTTCTTATATAAGAATTTATAACTACTGTCTCTAAGCACTGTTTTAGCTGCATTCCACAAATTTTGACATTTGTATTTGGATTGTTATCCTGTTTTTAATATCATACTGTAGTTTGTTTTCTGAGCCAGGAAATCTTTGAAATTATTTCACTTAATTTGAAAAAAAAAAAGAGTTTTCTCAACTATCTAATAGTTACTAATTTTTAACTTATTTCTGTTATTGTCACCAGACATATTCTATATGATTGACCATCTTTTACATCTGAACTGGTTTTGTGTCCAGGATATGGTCCATTTTAGTGAGCTTATCATATACAATTGAAAATAATTTCTAACTTGAAATTGTAGGGTACAGGACATCATTAATTAGGTGGTTGAGAAGGTTGTTGATTATGTGTTTCTTTACTATTTTTTGTTGATTTTTTGCTAAAAGTGTTAAAATGTACTGTAATTTTAACTAAAATTTTTTTTGATAACTGCCACATTTTGCTTGAATTTTTTGAGCTCTATAATTTCATACACACATACTTATAACTCTCAAGTCTGCCAAGTGAATTGGCCCTTTAATCGTTATGAAATCTCTCTCTTCATCTCTGGTAATACTTTTTGCCTGTAAATGCCACTCCAGTTTTCTTAGCACAAGTACTTGCATGGTATATCATTATCCATCCATTTATTTTTAACACAGCCATGTCTATATTTAAAATATGTCTCTTGTTAACGGCCTATCGATATGCCTTTATTATCCATTCTGAAAATATCTGACTTTTAATCAGAATGTTCATTGCAATAATATTTAATATAATTATTTGTATGAGTATATTTAGGCCTTTCAACTTACTATGTTTTCTCTTTGCTTATCTACTGTTTTGCTTTCATTTGATGTTACTGTTATTCTGATCCCCTTTCTTGACTTCTTTTGAATTATTTGAAAGATTTTTTAGAAGTCTAGATTAATTTTACCTTTTGGATTATTAATAATTAATATTGATAGATATATTAATATATTAATAAAATGTATTCCTTATTTTTAGAGGTTAACCTTCCCCTGTGTAATTCTAGTCAATATTGTGCCACTTCACAAAAAATCATGAAATCTTCCAATCAAATACATCCTTTACTATCCTCACTTTGCTCTGTGCTGTAGTGTGCATTTCTTTTGCCTTTAGTTGAAGTGGTTAGAGTCTGTTCCTTGAAAACATGTTGTAGAGATCAACCAGAGACTGGGGCAGAATTTATATGCAGAACATGGGACTCCCTTTCTCTAGTCCTTCATTTTATAGGATTATTCCCTCACTTCCTGGCATGTTTTGCTGTGCCAGCAGGTATATATTCTACTTACTAAGAACTTCAGCCTTTTTGTGCCATATTTCTACTGTGGTTCATTGATGTTGTAACTTTGAGCAAATAACTAAATAATAAGAAGGATACTGTCATATGAAGGCCCAGGGAAGAGCAAACAACAAATGAAGGAACACGTGAAAAAGGCCTAATCTAAAACTGAGTTAAGGAACCCCTGTCCCCCCACAAAAACAAATTCATTCTGTCTGAATCATAAGTAAGCAAAAGCATCTGTGAAATAAATTATATACAGACACACATTTCCGTTATCATTAAAGATGATAAGAGAAATACAACAAAGTATCTCTTAGTGGTAATTACAGGTCATTTTAATTTCAATTTTTTTTCTTTTTGAGATGGAGTCTTGCACTGTTGCCCAGGCTGCAGTGCAATGGCGCAATGCAACCTCCACCTCCTGGGTTCAAATGATTCTCCTGACTCAGCCTCCCAAGTAGCTGGAATTTCAGGTGCCCACCACCACGCCCAGCAATTTTTTTATATTTTTAGTAGAGATGGGGTTTCACTGTGTTGGCCAGGCTGGTCTCAAACTCCTGACCTCGTGATCCACCTGCCTTGGTCTCCCAAAGTGCTGGGATTACAGGTGTGAGCCACTGCGCCCGGCCTTAATTTCTATTTTATATGTACTTTGATGTTTAAGCATTTTATTTTATTTCAAGTCTAAAAACAATTAAAAATGTAAAAGCAATTCAACTTTATAGGATGGTGTACGAAATATTCCTTAAATATTCCTATCCTCAGACCAAACGCATCTCAAGATATCAGACACTTCTCTATAAAATAGTGTTTCAGGTGGTGAATGTGTTCAAATGACAGATGGGTTAAGAATAGAAGAAATTTTAGGCTGAAGAAGAGAAGACTGAACAAGAATCAGTGTTCAAACTCCTATAGCCTATCATTTTGAAGAGGGGGTGACCTTATATTGCTCACTTCATACAGTTAGTAAGTTAACATTAAAAACAGATTTGAAGCTCTTTCAGTTCCAATCTCATTCTGAGATTCAATGGTTTTAATCAGCTGAAGATGCCAGAAGAATATATACAATACAGATGGGGAAAAGAGTTTAGCCTACACAAATGTTAGTATTACACCAACTCATTCTCATCTACATTTGCCTCCCTTCTCATGTCACTGTCATCATTGTATCATGTAAGTTCAAGTACTATTTACATCTATCCATGGCTTCCTTTGCCATCTCTACCATAATGATTGAATCACAAAATCTCTCATTCTTATTGTCATTCCACTCCTCCCATATCTAACTCTGCTGTTAGTCTCACAAATTAAGCTTTCAAATCCTCATGCTTGGATTTTGATATTGTCCTTACATACTTTTCCTACTGCCAACTTCTACATAAATTATCTTTCTATAGCACAAACCTCATTACTTAATTATGTTTCTTCATATTATTAGGTAGTTTACCAATATCTAGAACTGCTATTTGCAACCTTTTTGATTGTAGGTTAATAGGTGACAAATGTTTAGCACAAATAATAGCACTTACTTTAAGTACTTAACAAATGTCAACTATCATATACATCAATAATTTCCAGACCTCCCTCACATTATACTGACCAGTCATTGTTTCTATTCATTGAGAAAATGAGTATTGATAAAATAAAAATGAAAGCAACGATGGATTCTTTAATTAATCTGCACTAATTCCGGAGGCATCTATACATAATTGAGAAATAGTAAAACAGGTATGTGTGTGTTATGGTCTATATGCTTGTGTTCCCCCAAAATTCATATGTTGAAACCTAATCACCAACACGTTCTGGTATTAAGAAATGGGATCTTCTGATGGGTGATTATGTTAAAGGGTGGATCCCCCTTGGAGCCCTTTGATAAGGGATAAGTTCCCTTATGAAAGAGGGTCAAGGGAGCTTGCTTTACCCCTTTCCCCATATACAGCAAGAAGGCACCATCTATGGGAGTGAGCCCTCACAAGACACTGAATCTTCTGGAGCCTTGATCTTGGACTTCCCAGCCTCTACAACAGTGAGCAATAAATTTCAGTTGCTGAGAAACTACCCAGTCTACGGCTTTTTAATAACCGCCCAAATGGGTTATAACATTGTGCAACACAGTTTATGGACAATTCATAGTGCACCTACGTAGTAAGTTTGCATTCACCCCCTACCCTTACACTACCCTACAGTCAAATAAAAGACTCTTTAGAGATTAGAGCCACAATTTCTTAATATGTTTTCATAATCTCTACCCAATGAAGCCATAATCTTTCACTTTATCTCTAACCCTATTCACTTTCCCTAATATAGAATCTCAAGTTGGTCACGTATCACTGACTTTTCTTTTTCCCTTTTCATCTAAGATCTCACTGAATTTATGCATTACGAAACATATCACATTATAGATTTATATGTATTGATTTATTTTTCTTTCTCACTGTACTGTGAAATACACTAGGGCAAGATTATGACTTTTGTAATGCCAAATTAAGATTTTATTTCCTGACACATTTATCACTTTGTCTACATGACTGTTTTCCAGACAGGAATTGTCACAGTCAAACATACATGCTGTGAAAAAATTATTTAAGCAAGTATTAGAGTAATTAAAATATTCCCAATTTTATTTTTTTAGTTGAACAATTTCTAATGCTCATGTGAAACCCTCATTTCTTTTAGGTGCTGCAGAAAAAACTAATGTTTAATTTCATAACTACAGTACACGTTTGGTGACATGTTCACATGTCACCAAGTAACTTTTTGGGATCTGCTTGCCAATATCTGTGTCCAATATGACTTGTTATGGAAATGATGACAATTTTGCTTTTTGCTAAAAATGGGCACTTGCCTTGATTCTACTTTCAGTTGAAAGCAAACCATTGCTGGTAAAAAAAAAAAAAAAAAAAAATTAAATGCCTCTGGTGACTCTCAGAAATAAAATGTATTGAATAATTTATGGTTTTAGTTAAGTCGCTATCATTTATTTTTCATTACAAAATGACCACATACAATGTGACATGTTTGTGCAACATAATTAATAGCACCTGCTCTAGAAAGTTCGGCAAAGCAGAGTGTACATGGATCTCAATGTCAGCCACGGAGAGCATAAACTCAAAACACTGAATGTCTCCATGCAAAAAGCAAACGAAGACTGATATTATATTGGAAGCATAATTTCGCCCTGGAGTTTTACATGAGTCACCAAAATCTCATCAGAGGGATGACTATACTTTGAAATCACTGGTGGAGGTGCTTTAATCATTGAATAAGCTGTTACCTTAAGGAAACAACATACAGCTGATATACTTTGAACATCTTCTTTGAGTAAAGCACTGAGAGCAATCTATAATAAAGAGGATAATACAAGTGTTCAAAACCATTGTGAGAAATAGGTTGTGACCCCATGGGACTTTCAATCAATTGGTCATCTCTGTACCCACTAGCTTTTCTCCCTCACTTTTCATTTGCTCTTTAGTATTGACTCTCCAGCTTTGGCCCTTATGTGATGGTGGACTCCGCTACTTGCCAATCTTCATATAAATTCTGCCCTTTTCCCAGAACTTTAGTTTTTATCTAGCTTACCATCCAGGAAAAAGTTGCATTCCCAAGAATGTTTGGGGACAGGAATCATTAAGAGAGTCCTTACAATTTTATATGCATTGTCTTTCTCAAGAGTGGCTGGCTGATTTGGGTAGGTACACTAGGGGAGGATTGTAGCTTTTATAAGGTAAGATGGGTGATGGACCTGGTGATTTGATATAAACAACACTTCTGAAATGGCACACTTACCTAAAATTCACTTTGTGCCTTCCAGTCATTTTGTCACAGTGCCTGTCAATGTTACAGCTATTGATCCATTCCACTGAATATGTTAATAAAAATTATGTACTTCTCTAAATTCAAATAAATATGAGTTTACTATTTTTAACTTTTATCAGAATAATGTACAATCCTCCATCAACAGAATGAAATAAACAAAGGAAAATTAGAGATATTTTGAGCATTAACTCCACAGAGCCAATGAAGAAAATAAGATCCAAGTATTCCATAATTCTCATCCTGACTTCGAAATATAAAGTTTTCCAAGGTTGGTCATGCACTGAGGAAAAACAAATCTAAAATTAAAATCAAATTATATTTATTTCCAAACATAAAATAGCTTTTATACATATGTTTTGGGAAATAGAGGTATTAATAGCAATCATACAGAAGAATCAATAGAGTTCTCAAAGGAATAATACTTTAGCCTGAGAATCCAGAGTTCAAGGAAAGAATGGCTACTGAGGAATCTACTTTCGCTGCAATCCTTTAGGAGGGTAAGCCTTCTGTCAGGGTAGGAGAGAGAAAGCCTCTCCTATTTTTGAAGTTGGATTCCTTTTTATCACTTATTTATTTTAAAAAGGAAATAGCAAAGACGTGTTATGCCGCTAATATTAGGGATTAAAGATTATATTCTTGAGTTTAATAAGACTATGTTTATTGAACAACTACTATGAGGAAAAGGCTTACACTTGAAGCAATGTATGATTAGCCAAAGATGATTCATAATTATCAGCCACATGGGCTGCTTTCAAGCAAATATAGGATTGGCTCAAACCAGGCTACTGTCTGCAAATATTTTAGACTTGTTTAATTCAGGATATATATTTTTTTCCTTCATCTAATCCATCTCTTTCATGCTCTTCTAAAGGTTTAGCAGGCATCTCTAACCCTTTGTGGTTTTCACTAAAATATACTTTACTCTCAATAATATCAACATTCATATTTTTATTCTGAAAAATTAAAAAAAAAAAGATCATCTGCAAGTTACAGAATTCAGGCTGAGAAGAGGCCTTAGAGCACATTTGTGTTTCTGAATTAAAAATCTGTAAAAACAATTACCATGAATTCCATTGGAAGTCTCAATAAAACCATGAGCCCTCTTGTTCTGAAATATACATGTATCCTTGTATATAGGCATAAGCATACACACACATATCCATTTGATACAAACACTTTGTTCACAAATTCCCTGAAGTCCATCCATCTATGGATCCCCTGGGTTGCTAGACTCTTGAGGGAACAATACTAGTTCTAGGGACTTTATAGCCTCTCTGTCTTTCACTACTGTCTTTATGTCTGGATAGTGTGTCTGAATCAACAAGTTCTCTTTTATTTCTGCAATTTAAAATCTAAAATCTAAAGAACTTTAAAGTTCTTAGAAATTAAACTTGATTTTCCCTGTTGTTAGAAAACCTAGTTTTCCTTCGTTGACATTGTTGCTGTAATGTTGTGGGGATTTTTTAAATTTTATTTTTAGATTTTCTTTTAGTTTTTCAGCTATGGCAGAGTAATTGCTGTAACTGGTAATTTGTTCTGAATAAACTTATTTTGGAGAAAAAAGCATCAAGTATATTAAATTAGAAAAATAAATTCTAAAATGAGAATCAATTTCTAACTTCTGGAATTTGGTAATTGAGGGAAGTAACATGCTACAAAAGAATGATCACAGGAAAGAGAATCAGGAAATCAAATTTTTATTCTTAGTTATACTTCCACCCACTAGCCAAGTCTGTCTAGAACCCTGAGGGGTTTGAAACATTTTTTCAATTTCTTTATTCCTTTTTTTCATTATTTCTTCTTTCAAATTGTTTTATCTTTTTTGGTTCAGACGACAGTAGTGGTCCTTCAATATGATATGATGCAGAAGCTCGACATCTCAGGTAAAAGTGGAATTTTATTATTATGACCTTACTTTGCATGTGCTGCCTTAATCACAGTCTCAGAACATTGATTTCACTAACAGAAATATTTAGAATAGAGAATTATGGAAGACTTTGTAGCTTTATTTACTCTTAGGAGCAACGGCCTTTGAATAAAAAGGTAGATTTCCTGAAGCACTTGGTAGACTCATTATAAAGGAATGTTCAATTTGTCAAGCTTTTTGTACAGTAGTAAGAAAATAACTACTAAGTAAAATAGATCTGACTTCCAGACATGGACCTGCCATTTGTAAGCCATATGACCTTGGACAAGTTATTTAAACTTCCAAATTCTTCCTTTTGTACCCTTAAAATAAACTAATACTACTTCCTAAAATAAGTTAATGTTAAACACATGTTCAAAATGGTCAGTTTAGTATTTAACATACAATAGACAAGCAAAAATTAACACTTCCTTTTCTCCCTGAAGTAGTCATTTATATTCTCTACCTTTAAATTTTACAATATGTGAAATCGATGTCATAGACTAAAAAGTCATAGACTAAAACAAGCTCAAAGTACTGCAACAAATAAGACTTAACAGCTAATTTGGGCTTTTGTACCTGGCTTGTATTGCTCATAGTAGGCAACTTCCTTTAACATGCTGATATCACTAGAGACACAGAACAAATCAAGTTCCCATGCATTTTATCAGAGTCTGTAGTGGCAGGAAGAACTGGAGAAACTGATACCAAAAAGGGGACAAGCTTCAGGTCCTTTAAATATCTACATGAAGGAAGAAGCCCTTGTGGAATCAGCACACAGCACTTGCCATGAATGTTTAACTCCCCATCATTATTTCAACAACATTCCAGTAACAGAGTTTTCTTTGAAATCGCATGATTTTAATAGTATTGTATCAAGTCAAATCGACATAGCAAGACTTGAACATGACCATTACTTACTACCGGGACTCAGGCCCTCTTGGTTGTAATGTGTCCCCTGGGCTAATTTTTCTTACGTTGAAAATAAGTTTTGAGTTTCAACATTTTTCAACCATGATTCAGATATCATCCTTACCTTTAGTGATTATCCTAAGGCTCTTAAAAAACCCAATACTTGAAACTAGAGACTATATCACACAGCTCCGCCTAAAGTGTGGTGGAAATTCCCATGGTGTACGTAGCTTTGTGGTCTGAAGAGGTTTTTTGTGGCCTTAGGATGTTCTTTGCCTGCTGATTCTTTTGGGAACTCCATATGACTTACCACCTTGATAGGATATTTCAAGCACTTACCACATAGTTGTTACATAATAATAAAATGAATATAAATATCATTATTGTTGCTTACCTTTCCCTGATTTTGAAGTGGGGAAGATAATGAGGAAATATGAGGCAATGGAAAAAGGGCAGCTTTATATGGCAACATCCTAAACTTCATTGGAATAGAACACATCTGGCACCCAAAACCAGCTTGCTATTGGCAGCATTAACCTAGATGTTAGGCAAATTATGGAAGATAAGTAGATATTTACCACTCAGGTAAGGTCTAAGAGAATCTTGACATCCTAGACGAAGTAGAGGCAGAGGATGAGAGAGAGAGAGATAAAAGGAGAAAAACTAACTGTAGAAATTTAGTATTTGGCCTTGGAAAAGTCACTCTTTTGAAATTCAAATTAATATGTATTAATTTATTTCTAATCTATAAAGTAAGTAAATCTGACAAATGACCCATGAGTTCTATGTCTGTTCTCTCATTTGACTCAACTTTGCTTTAAGGCTTCATCCACTGTGCTGCCAATTTAGAAATTATTCATTTCTGGTTATCTAAAAATTATCTTCTCATATTTTGCAGCCGTAAGAAGCAACATGGACAACGCGTTACACTAGAAAGTAAGTAGATTTGTAATCAGTTATTCTTCCCCAACTGTACCATCAGCATGTATATTGTCTGCCCTGGTGGGCTCTGGTTTTCCCATGCAAAGAAGAAAGTCAACAGTTTAGCCTTTTCATTTTAGGATTCTCTCCAAATTTTGCTGATTAAAAATTTTGCCATATTTCCATATTTTTACAAATAAAAAGTTGTTCATTTTAATTATTTAGGCAATTTATAATGATTAATTTTAATCTAGATGGTTTTAACTGTGTTTAAAGATTTCTGCAAAAGGTCAGTTGGCCAGCTTTTCTTTTGCTATTGTAACAGCTAATTAGGAAACATTCACTAGTTTCTGCCCAGCTCCCTGAGGCTGGATCTTGAAACCCATGCAGAGCGAGGGGCCCCTCTGCTGGCAGAAAGACAGACCAGAGATTCAATGCAAAGTGCTATGTCTAGGCCTGCCAAGAACAGAGAAGCTTTGATGCGGAGAGATCTCAGAGACAGATTTGGGGAAAGCTAGGGGAAGAAGAAAGATTTGAAAGTGTTGATGTCCTCAAATCAAAGTTCCACACCCTTCACTTCAGGCTGGCCAATCCAACTCGCATGAATTGCTGCAGACCTTATAAGCAGATTAAGATATAGACTTGGGTAAACTTGATAAATTTACATGAGCTGGTTGTTTGGGTATAGAGAGGAAAAGTATTGCATTGGTTAGTTTGCGTTGTACCAGTAGAAATGGGAATTAAAGGAGGTGGGATGGTGTTCAGGAAGTTTTACAGAATAGGCAATTTTTGACCCAATTTTTGCCAGATGAAGTTGGAAAAGTGGATTCAAAAGGAAAGAAATAAATAATTTTGATTGTGGGAATAGAATATATTCCAGATTGTGGTAGATTATTGGAGTGAGATGGGGTAAGATTTCACATAGACCATCCAGTAAAAACATTATTGCAATATGTCCTCAGGGATAAACTGACACAAGATCCTTCATGGTGCCTTGTGCAGGCCGATAAGAGATTTATTTAGAAGATGGTCAAAGATAGCACTTAGCTTATAACGTAGTCCCACATCACAAAGAAAGGAATATTAAAAACAGGAACAAATATGGGAAAGAAATTATTTCTAGTTTGAATTTGTTAATTATAAAGTTATGGGATGCATTGACAAAGTTCATGAACTATCAATCAGTTAGTGACCCGGCTATAGAACTATCTCAAACTTTTCTAGCATTCAGGTATAATTATTGAAAATGATTATATTCTTTGAAGAGACAGGCTTTTAGATCAAGGTGTGCATTATCTACTTAATTTTCTTCTTTTTGAGACAGTTTTCCTCTTGTTGCCCACTCTGGAGTGCAATGGCGCGATCTCAGCTCACTGCAACCTCCGCCTCCTTGGTTCAAGTGATTCTCCTGTCTCAGCCTCCCAAGTAGCTGGGATTACAAGTGCATGCCACCATGCCTGGGTAATTTTTGTATTTTTAGTAGAGATGGGGTTTCATCATATTGGTCAGGCTGGTCTCGAACTCCTGACCTCAGGGGATCCACCCACCTTGGCCTCCTAAAGTGCTGGGATTATAGGCGTGAGCTACCGCGCTCAGCCTATCTACTTACTTTTATTGCTTATTTTTTCCCTGCCTCTTAGTAAAAAGGAAAAGGGAGGCAATCTCCAGCTGGAAGGTTAATCCTCCTAATACAATAGAATTTTGGAGAAGGTGGCCTTGTATTATACCAACAAAGGGGAATAAGATTAGAAAGGCACTCAATTAAATGGTCTGTGGACACCCTGGGTTAATAAGATGTCTTTTTTCTGGCTAAAATAGAATTTTCACTTCCATAGTAGGTCTCAAGATATTCCAACAGATTCCAGTAGATAAAACCAGTAAGTTGGGCAAGAAAACTGTTCATGTTCAGTTTTCTCAATTACCACCAGGTGTGTCGAGCTGGTTCTCTTTCCACCGCATTCTGAAAACCTTTAGTTTTACATGCATTTCTATGAATATATCATCTAAAGCAATCATTTTTCTATTGAAAGTCTACTAGTTTTTCTATGATCTGAAAACTAAAATATATGTGTAAAATATTTGTGTAAAAACTTAAGTCCTATTGTGGTGGAATTAAGAGGTGAGGCATTTGAGGAAGGGATTAAGTCATCAATTTTGATATTATTTTCATGCCAGAAAAGCCCACCATTCATTTCAATCTTTGCTTTCACAGGTAAGAACACTCATATACCCAGATAGGTTCAGTCATACTACCAGCAGATATCTAAGATAGATCCTTTTAGGCTGTTTTCAATGTTTTAAATCATCTTTGTCCCGTTTCTTTGAGTTCTTTCCACATCTCCTCTGCCCTACTTAAAATGTTGTGTCCTGAGTCAGTCACGAATGTCTAACAGAACTAATTGAATGGAATGCTATGGGACTATGGGATTATGTTCCTTTTAACATTTCTCTCTGTCACTTTTTGGTTTTGCTTTGTAAATGGTGCTCTCTCGTAATTTATTACATTTGTAAATCAGGTATGACCTATCTTTGAACACCTAAATCTCTCCCTGTTATCAAATAATATTTAGGCAATGCTCAGGCTGGGGAGCTCTGTGTGACGCTCACTACAGCTCAGAAGCTAAACACACCAGGTATTATCATTCTAATCAAAATAGTGAAAAAATAGGCAATGGTCTTTGCTTAGCTAAATAAAATCTTTACTTTTAAGTCCAATGAAAGATTATTTTCTTCTTTTCCCAGAAAAGAAATTTTAGCCTTATTTTATTGAATCTCATCCCAGTGGCTGAGGTTTTTTTACAAGCTTGCTCGTAAGTTTTCTGTTGTTCCCCATTCACTAACATCCGAAACACTCACTCATTACTCCACCCCCAAGGGACTTCTCGGGAAATGTCAGACAGCAGCATATGGTAGCCATTGGGACCCAACCCAGACTCTGCTTTTCCATATTACTGCCTATACATTGTAAGTGTCACGAAGAGAGCAGCGCTCTGCCACATTTTTCTTAATGGATAAAGGTAAAACAATCATAAAAAGGAAAGATATTGACCACAAAATATACTGTTCTAGACAGGATTGTTAACACAGTTCAAAACTACTGAAGCGAGACAATCTACAAGTACTCTCCACCTCCATCTAGCAACCTTAAAGTGCATGGCTCTCATCCCTCAGCCATGGGGTGGGGTTGGCTGCATGTGCCATCGGTTGGATTGTTATTCCTGGGAATCCAGAGCTTTCTTCTACAACATGTAATTTTGAGCCAAAGGAGGTCTTTAGGTTACCCTTATACAGCACCACTAAGAGAGATAGAAGTAGCTAATGTTTTGTATCCACTATAACAGAATCAGCTTCAGTTTCAGCTGTTAAACAGGTGAATTATTTTCCCTCTCCCTATTCTTTATTTATACCACCCACTTTTCACACTCTCCTAATCTACATTCCCCACCACTTCTGCAAAAGAATTTACTGCCTGTATGTTGACTCCTTGACTTGACTCACAAAGTGCCCTCTTAAACATGTCATGATTCATACAACTTTTTCTTCAAATGTGTGCTATAGGTTATATGCATGGGAGTCAGCTACTGTGGGCTAGAACGATGACAATATTTAGAAGGAAGCAGAGTGTATTCATCCATTTTCATACTGCTATGAAGAAATATCCGAGACTGGGATATAAAGAAAAAGAGGTTTCATGACTGACAGTTCCATATGGCTGGGAGGCCTCACAATCATGGTGGAAGGTGAAGGAGAATCAAAGCCATGTCTTACATGGTGGCAGGCAAGAGAGCATATGCAGGTGAACTGCCCTTTATAAAACCATCAGATCTCGTGACCCTTATTCACTATCATGCATGGGAAAAATCCACCCCCATGATTCAATTACCTCCTACTAGGTCCTTCCCATGACATATGGGGATTATGGAAGCTCCAGTTGAAAATGAGATTTGGGTGAGGCGAAACCATATCACAGAGGAAGAGAAAGTTTACAGCAGCAATTACATCTCTGGATCCAACCAGCCTGAAAGTTTATCTATTTTTAAATTTCCAGTATAAAAGAGTTACTGAATGCTCTTCATGTCAGCTAGTTTTAGTTGAATTTCTGTTGGCTTTCAAATCAAATAATTTACCCCAAAATACAGAAATTTAAACCAAGATTGCAGTGTTAAAAGTAACATACTGTGAAACAAGGAACTGATTGAAATAAAATGAACTGTAGATATTTGGGAGGAGAGGTGACAGGAAGCTCTATCTCTGGTTAGAAATTTGACAAAATTGTTTAACACTAAAAAAAGAGATGGCTAAATTAAAATCAACTGTTAGTTGATTTTAGACCAGGTACATACCAAACCTAGAAGGGTAGAAAACTTAAATTAAAAAGATCACATGATGTTGGAATGTGTTAATTATTTCTTACAGACTTTAGAAAAATTCTGATAGAAAATAACCCATTTCAATCTCAGGCATCGTACCTGAATTTGAAAAGAGATGACATGTAGTTATTTTCTTTTTTAAGATAAGAGCTTTTCTACCTGAAGGCAGCAATCCTAGAGTACAGAGGATCAGATAAGCCTTTGGTCTCCAGGAACTAAACACAACAAAATAAAACATTTTGCTCAAAGGTGAAGTGCAAATAGACAGTTAGGCAACAAATGCAATGGGGATGAGTTTTTGGATTCAGGGGTATTTAGAAAATGAGTAATGTTGATTCTTTTAACCCCACCCTTCTATCATCCCCTTCTCTTGACTTCATAAGGCAAAGGTAATAATTGTTTCCATTTATTAAGGACACAGCCTTCTAAGAGGCAACTCTTGAGCTATGCTTCATCACTCATGCCTGTTATTTTACATTGCCCCTTGGTAGAGATCCTAATGATGCCATTACTCTGAGGCCTGTGGGAAAGGATAGAAGGGACAGAAGACTATTGCCTAGAAAAAGAAACAAAAGTATGATCCAGATTCAACAATTATGCAGTTACATTTCTATAATTAGTTTCTAATCTGTGATGTTTCTTATAATCAAATTGACTAGCTGTCTAATAGGGTGTTATATTTATTCAGAGAAACTCCCAACAATTTTTATAAAAGTCTGTGAAATTTTTTGAACTGCAAGATAGTTCCTAGGCCTGCATAATTTGGCCTGTTGAAATGGATTGCTCTCTGTCCCTTATTATGTTCACTTAAAATGCTCTGAGTTGTGTCAATGACGAATAAAATCATCCCAGAGAGAACTGTGTGCTACCAGATTGCCAAACTAAATAACTCACACTATTACCAGAAGAGGAATTATTTTTCCCTACCCTAGCCAAATAGCATGTGACATCTTCCATATACAGATATTTACTGTATATGCTTTGCCTGTCCTTGTTTTTTAAATTGGAGTTTTAATGGTGTTCTCCCTTTACCTCTATATTTTGGAAGATTTTTCAGTGACTACTTTTACTTCATCATGTTTCAGGATAATCAGGGAGTCACATCTGACCTAGATGAGAGGCATGAAAATCATCTCAAAATTCTTTACTTAGAGCTAAAAGCAGTTATTAAATGTGATTCTAGGTTATCTCCTTTTGGAGGAGATATGTGTGTGTGTGTGTGTGCGTGCACGCACGCGCGTGTGTATGACTGTATAATATGGTGGTTGATTATACGTGAATTCTTTTAACTGCAAGGTAGTTTCTAGGCAGGAACTAGTATTTGACTAGTATTTGGTTAAATACTGGTCTAGATACTGCTGTGTAGATATTGCTGTGTAGATATTGTTTCGATGTGATTAACATTTAGAGTCAGTTGACTTTACGTACATTTACTTCTGTCTTGATCTGTTCAGGCTGCTACAACAAAATACCATAAAGTGGGTAGCATGTTAACATCAGCAATTTATTTCTCACAGTTCTGGAGGCTGGAAAGTCCAAGGCCAAGGTGCTGACAAATTCAGTCTCTGGTAAGGAACCACCTTCTGGCTCACAGTTAGCCGGTGTTCTCACATGATAGAAGGGTGAGGGTTTCTCTGGGGCTGCATTTATAAGGCCACTGATCTCATTCATAAAGCTCTGACCTGACAACCTAATCATTTCTCAAAGGGTTCAGCCCCTAAGACCATCACTTTAGGGATTAGGATTTCAACAAATGAATTTGAGGGAAACAGAAACATTCAGATCATAGCACTTTCTACAATATAGGTGGGCTGCAAGCAACCCATTGAAGGCTTTAAAAACAAACACTGAGGTTTCCCAAAGAAACTGTTGCCTCAAAACTGCAACAGTAAAATCCTACCGAGTTTTCAGCCTGCTGATTTGCCCTACAGATTCAGACTTGCCAGCTCCACAGTAGCATGAGCTAGTGCATTAAAACCCCTCTCTCTCCATTTCTCCATCTCTCTCTCTGTGTGTGTGTGTGTGTGTGTGTGTGTGTGTGTATTTCTGTTTCTCTGAACTCTAACACACATTATGCAAAAATTTTGTTTTGCTTTTTATAAAACCATTTTACTGAGATACAATCGGCATATATTAAACACATTTAAAGTGAACAATTTGGTAAGTTTTGACTTATATATTGTGCTATGAAATCAGCAGCACAATCAAGGTAATAAACACACTTGTCATTCCTGTAAATTTCCTTTTGCCTTTTTGTAATCTCTTGCTTCAAATCCTCTCTTGACTATTTCCATGTCTCCAGAAAACCACTGATATGATTTTGGCATTCCACATGAGCTTGAATTTCCTAGATTTTTCTGTAAGTGGTATCATAATCATGTGGTCTGCAAATCAAGACAATTTTGTGCCCTTTTTAGCAATCTGGAAATGTGTTATTTCTTTTTTCTTGCATTATTGCACTGACAAGTACTTTAGGTATAATGTTGAATAGAAGTAGTTAAAGAGGCCATCTCTGTTTTGTTCCTGATCTTAGGAGGAAAGCCTTTATTCTTATACTACTAAGATGTTAACTCTGTGTGTGTGTGTGTGTGTGTGTGTGTGTGTGTGTTTAGATTCTGGCTTTTTAAAAACATTCTAATTCGGTTAAAATTGTTCCCCCATTCCTTAACATTACTCCATCTTGGTTGGAAGCAGAAGTTCACCTTTGTGATCTTTTTTTTGGGGATTGAATACTTGAAATAAAAAATGATGAGGATTCTAGGTATTCAAAAAGTGAAATATGGTAGATATATATTGTTTGTGCCCTTGTAGCAGTGAGACACCCCTTCTTGTTCCACATGATGTGAGTTCCAGTCATAGTATCTAATATTGCTGGACACAAGGATTTGTTCAAGTATAGGCATATGACACATGAGGGGAAAATGAGGCTGATTCCATAGAATTAACGACAGTGGCCAAACTGATCTCCTCCCACTGTGTTTTCTAAAATAGAAGAATATACACTTAGGACTATTAATATTTATTTTATGTAGCCCTTTAAAATGTTTACAATAAAATCAAATGAGACTAATCCACAATGGGATGTAATTATTTGTTTATTCATTTTTCTTTAACACTTATACAATGGCTACTATGTGTCAGGCATATCTTTAAGCACTTTATACAGTAGAATTGAATTATGGGAAGATAAATAGTTTAGTTAACCTCCTTTGACGTTGTATTGAGTCAGTTTTGTCTGATTATGATATGGCATGTGCCAATAAATTAAATGGCTTTCATCAACAAATTTATTTTTTACTTGCGTGAGTTAATGAATTGAGATACTGTCATTTAACCTGAAAGAGACATGTAACATTGTTTTAAGTAACACTGAGTAACTTAAGCAACTTAAAGGTAGTGAAAAAGAAATCCACATTTCTATTCCCCATCCTTAGTACTCTGATGTAAAATGAGTTTCGTTTTTACTTTCTTGAAAACACAATAAAATTAAATAAAGTGTGATAGCTGCTATATTTGTCAGTTGATACTCTCTTCCACATAAAAGAGGGAAAATAAGATTGAAAAAGATTGCCGATAGGCTAATAATAATTTTTTAGCCACATTATTACTGTTTAAGAAAGCATTTTCTTATCTACTTGCATATTTTTAAAAATGGAAAGTACATAGTACAATTATTCTATTTTATATAAAACAAAAATGTGTCAGATGAGCTGTCATACAATGAATTAATGGGGCTTTACAAGTATGTTCTAATTTTCCTCTCCAGTTGGCATAGTCCTCTTTAAAATGTATTAACCTGACAATTTTAAATATTTTTCTGCGAAGAATTAAATATCAAGTCCTTTATCATTTATCTGGATATTTATAAAATACCTAGATCTGGATCTTAGTGCTTTGCATTTATTTTTTTATTTATTTGAGACAGAATTTCACTCTTGTTGCCCAGGCTGGAGTGCAATGGCATGATCTCAACTCACCGCAACCTCCGCCTCCTGAGTTCAAGCGATTCTCCTGCCTCAGCCTCCCGAGTAGCTAAGATTATAGGCATGTGCCACCATGCCCAGCTAATTTTGTATTTTTAGTAGAAATGGGGTTTCTCCATGTTGATCAGGCCGGTCGTGAACTCCTGACCTCAGGTGATCCGCCCACCTTGGCCTCCCAAAGTGCTGGGATTACAGGCATGAGCCACCACGCCTGGCCTCTTAGTGCTTTTCAAATTGTAATTGTTTGTTAAAAATGTTGGTTCCTCTTGATGTTTTTCTTTGCCTAACATTGAGTAACTTAAGGGTAGTGAAAAAGAAATCCACATTTCCATTCTCCATCCTTCGCTCTTAACCAGATATGTATAGGCTTTTGGTAAACATTGGTTATATGACTGAATTCCTGGATGGTAGGATCTTCAAAATTTTCATGCATAAAATATTTACTTATTGCCTTTTTAAAAAGAATCCAAACTATACTTCATTAAGCTTTAACTATTGTTTTAATTAAGCCTCAACTTCAAAAACATAATATAAATTCTGTTACTAGGAAATGAGAAGTCCTTATGGGCATACTAGGGATGGGAGTTGGTCTCGGTGGGACATTTTATATTCGTTCAATTATTTGTTCAAAAGTTGAATTCAAAACTTGTGGTTTCCCTTCCCTCTTATAGGAACAACCAGGTAACAACGCCGGCTGTCTTTATGGGTGCCAATGGAGACCTTCCAGGACTCCCCAACACGATGCAATCCTCAACTCACGCAGGCTGCTGATGAAAATGCCAAGTCTTGTTTGTGAGACAGGGGCAGGATTGTGGATGCCACATACCCATCTGCAGCTTTACAAGGCTTTACAAAGTCTGTTGTCTTAAAAAATAGCTTTCTTTGTAACTTGCCTGCAATTTCAGAGACACAGTATGTCAGTCACCGTCAAGCAGACTTGGCATTAACATAAAGATGCAACAGCTGAGGCTGTGAGCTCATTACTGGAAACTCGGAACCACTGTGGTCAAGTGTTTCCCTCTTAAGTAAAAAGGAGCCTTTGAAGGAGAGTCTGCAATTTGCAAATCTTTGCTGAGAATGTGTCCTTTGAGGTTCTCTTTTGGAGCTGAATTTTATGAATTGCTGAAAATAGAACTTTAAATAATAATTGTAGTGGTCATAAGAATTTTCATTTTCCTAAGTGTCCTCATACTAAGTTCGAAATGCCAACAAATCCACTCATCTCTTAAAATGCCTTAGGTTTGCCATTTCTGAATGTAGTTATACAGGGTCATGTTCTTTCATTCTTTTGTATTTGTGTTGGTGTTTGGGACATTTAAAAATACTTTAAAGTTAATCAAGATAATAGCAAGACTGAGCCGGAAGCACTATATTGATAAAGACAATTTTGTATTGTCCTTTATTTAAGGAAGCAAAACCTCAAATACTGAGGCCTCCATTAATCTTGAAGATGAATATCTTAAAAAGGAAAGAAAGAAGTACATTTTGTAAGCCATCTTTCTGGAAAACATTCCAACACTCACATATTCCATTACTAACAATTTACAATCAACTGTGTACCAGGCACTGAGATAAAAACATGTATGATGCAGGAAGTTTTTAGCTAGCAAAGAAAGTCATGTAAATACATAATTTCTTTACAGTGTCCATTGTACCACAATTGTGTAGAAATCCATATGCAGAGATTATCAGCGATTCTCTTTCCCTAACATACAGGAAGGATCAGACACAATTCCATCAGTAATAGTTACTTCTGAGGGTAAAGATAACAAGGGGTGGGAGCAGAGAGAGCAGCATTCACAAACATAACAAGGTACGTAGGAACAAACAAAACTCACTCATATGGCTGTAATCCAAAAGGCAGAGAGGAAACAGGGGCCACTAATGTGTGGAAACCCAGTGGGATACATATTCTGAAGCATCTCATAAATTACAGTACAGTCTGTGCTTAACCAAAGTAGGTAAGAATCATGGAAGAGTTTTACATCGAGATCACACAATATTTCTATATAGAAATTTTTATCAGGTGTCAGTGTAGATAATATTTTTGAGAGAAACATACACAGCTGGGACATGGTTGTAGCTGCATTGCAATTTCAAAGGCACAATGCAATTTAAACCTAGTGCTGCTTTTACTTCCTGAAGGCAACAACCCTGAGACCAAGCCCAACTGTGCTCTGTCATGACCCATGCCTTCTTTGGAGCTAAGAATATTTGGGGATTTCCCTACTAATTAGTTTAAAAGAGAAAATCCTGACAATTTCCTTCTTGTATGTCCCAGGATACCTGAAAGTTGTACTGTGGGATTCTTAGACCCGTCTCTATGTGACAATGATGAAACATTCAGTTAATCTTATATTTCCAAGAGGTAAAGAGAAGGAGGATACACCATCCTTCACCTCTAGGATATCTCAGAGAAGACACTTTGTCCCACAGAATCTATGGGATGTGAACTCTCTCAAAAGGAATTGATAGTGTCGCACTGTTCCTTATCTGAAAAATGGGATAATTCCTACCTTGCAAGACTCTTGTAAGAATTATAGGTAATATACACAAAGTGCATAGAGTAGTGCCTATTTTATAATGGGTCTTTAATAATGTATAAAATACTTATTTGTATATATTGGTCTTTAAATTATTTAAATTATCCTTATAAAAAGAGGCCATGAACAAGAGAATTACCTGGGATAAAGATGTATGGAAATCTGTAGAGGAAAGAGATGTGAGCAAGGAGCATTTGATTATGTTGTTCGTTTTTCATAAAATTTGAACATTCTGAAACTCTGGAACATATAATTTCTGAAAACATTCAGTAACAAAATATATGAAGGTAGGAAAAGCTGGGGCAGTTAAGACTCAGTAGATAGCTGTGGCTTCTGTCAGGATGGTAATTATCAGAAGAGATTAGCAAGCATCTAAGAAAGATAGCAGGGGTGAAAGCCCCAGCAGAGAGATGACACATGTCAAGAAACTTAGAAACAAAGGGTAAAATGTAATGTTATCTTATCACTAGAGTTGATAAAAGACAGCCATAGTGTACCTACAAAGAAGCTTCCGGAACTGGAGTACTTGAAAGAGGTACATGAGGAAGCTTGGGAAATCGTGTGCTTTCACAGAAGTTGAAGAAATCCACTTTAGGAATCCCCTGGGGCAGATGAACTAAAGGGCAGTCTCTGCAAGGCAGACCATGAGCTCACAAATTATAGCCAAACAGGTCATCTCCAAATCTCCAAGTTAGACACAAGAAGAGAAGCTTGAAGCTTATCAGTGCTTACATTCAGATCTACTCCCTTTCACACCTTGATATTCTCTACGCAAAGTCAATCTCTTCCACCACCTTTTAGTCTTTATATAGAGAATACATTTCTACTACTTTCCTGGAAACTCCCAATTAAATTCAAAAGAATAATTCATTTATTTATGTCGCCAGTGGGTGAGGCTCTTTGCTGGTTTCTAGAGATAATACAGAGTAAAAGATATAATGGTGTCTATCCTTATGGAACACTGTATTCTGGTACTGGAGATTCATATTAAACAACCAATCATACAATTAAATCATGTATACCTAGCATCACAATTCAAAAATATATTAACTAAACACTGAGAAAACTAAATGGATAAATAAACAAATTCAAAATCATATTTTGAAATTTTAACATATCACCCTCAGGTAACACGCTTACTCCAAGAAATCACTTGTGAACATCGTAATTTACTAAATTGACCAGATTGACATATCAAACTGTTATGCAAAAAGTTCTACATAATTTATTTATAAAGATAGTCCATAAAACAAGACTTGACAAATTTTAAATGACTAAAATAATTTATAAACTAAATGATATTAACCTATAAATCAGTAACAGAACTAGAAAATTATTTTATGTTAAGAAATTAGCAACCCACAATACATTTCTTTAAAGAAAGCATTTTTACACAATACAGTATAAAAATAGAAAACAATTTTGAATGAAATGATAACCAAATATGAAATATCAAAAGTTGTAAAATAATCTAAAGTAGTAATTATAGTAAAATGTATAGCTTTATAAGCATGTGTTAGAAAACATGTAAGGTTGAATATATGTTATTCTTCCCTCAAAGCTAGGAAAATAATCACATAATCTATCCAAAGAAAGTAGAAGAAATGCCAGCAAGTTCGTCTGTAAAAATTGTAAAATGATTCTAAAATATTGTATGTAAATGCAAACTGGAAAGAATAGTCAAGATCCTGAAAAACATTTCTAGAAAATTCCCCTTTCACACACTAAGATCAACTAAAAGCAATGGAGTTTAGCACAGTAAAATATTGATTTAAGGATAAATATGTCAATGAAACACAATAGCAAATCCAGAAATAAACACACACATATAGATGTGAGCCTAATTTAATGACAAAGATAATATTGCAATGCAGAGAGAAAAGGATGGTCTTTTGAAAAAAAAAATCCATGCTAATTAGATATTCCTATAGAGAAATATGAAACTTGGCTCATATGTTGCACAAAAAAATCAATTTCAAATGGATTACATATCTAAATGTGACAGGTAAAATTAGAAAGATAAGGGAATTATAACTAATCATAAAAAATGATTTTCATAGCTTTATAATAGAGAAAAATGTTGAGGGTAACAAAAAAAATCACTAAATATAATTTAAAAACTAATAAAATGAACTAAAGTATAAATATGAACTTCTGGTTGTCAAAGTGAAATTATGATGATAAGGCAGGCCACAGAGAGATGAATTATGTCTGACTAAAGATTAATCAGCATGTATAAAACAAATCAAAAAGTAAAAGGCCAATAGAAAAATGGACAAAATCTTGATGTGTTGTCACAAAATTGGATATCCAATTTAACCATTGTGTTGATAATGGTTAAAACAAACTCACTAGCCTCAGTAAATGCAAATTATATTTAGAACATGATCCCAGCTTACCCCCACTAGAATAGGTAAAATGTAAAAGAAATTTTAGAAAATCGAAACTTAGGAAAAACAATGGGACATCTTACCAATATTGACTTTCAGTCAAAGAACATGGACCCCTTTAAAGGGATGACGAATGACTCTCATACACTGGGGAGGAGTGAAAATTGGCAGAACCCCTTTGCAAAACTCATTGTTATCATCTATTTAAGATTAACCTATTTATACCCAATGTTCCAGAGATTTCACTGTTAAGTTTATTATCCACTGAGAAGGCTAACACATGTTATCCAAAAAACATATATTTAAATGCCCATAGCATCACTATTTAGCTCCCAAAAGAAACTGACCCAAATTTTCATCAATATAATTTTGATATATTCAAACAATAGAATACACATAGCATTGAGAATTAATGAACTAAACTCTAAGTGGAAAAATAGATAATCTCACAAGGAATTGGTGAAAGAAGACAGACACAAAATGGTATATAGTATGAATCCCTTTAGATGAAGACTAAATGCAGACAAATTTCTGTATTTAATACTGGACACATCAGGAAAGCATTTACCACTCAAAGGTTAGTAGTGACTAGAAGTGAGTAAAAGACCTCCTGGAGTGTTGGTAATGTTCCCATTATTGAGTTTCCATATTTAAAAAACTCATCATGTATTTTTCTATATGCATTTTGAACTAAAATAAATTTTATTAAATGTATAAATGATCACAAATCTCCTGATAAAATTATAGGGAGTTATTTTAAAACCTAATGTCAGCATTTTAACAATGTTTTATTTATATAACCTGGGGGAATGTTGGCTAGTATAACATCTATACTAGAGAATAGCTATCTAAGTATGAAATATTAGTTAAGTTTAATTACTTGATATAATGCCAGAATCTCTCAACTTATGAAATTTTACCAATTACTAATAAGATATTTGTAATTTAAAAACAATTTTATTAAAATTCTTAAAAAGTACTTGGCCAAAATTCTTACATAACACATGTTAGTAAAATGGCTCAGAGCCAGATCATTCATTTAATCTGTTAAAAGTGAGGGAAAATCATAATTTTTAACCTCCTTTGTTTAAATCAGAGTTAGGCACTGGGAATATATCAGTGAATAAGACAGACAGATTCTTGACCTAATAAATTTGAATTTTAATGAGATAAATTGACAAGGATTAGGTAAAGGTAAACCTCAAAATCAAGCTCATAATAATCACTCAGAAGACAATAGACAGGTGGCCATAATGGGGCCAGGTGGAGGGTGCTATGGACTAAATTTTGTTCCCCAAAATTCATATAGTGCAGCCTAAGCCTCAGTGTGACTATATTTGGAGTACAGAAGTAATCAAGGTTAAATGTAGTCCTATGTGTGAAGCCAAAATGCAACAGAATTAGTGTTCTTAAAAAGAGACATCAGAGTGCCTCCTCTTCCTCCCTGCCCTGTGAGGACACAAGAAGGCAACTGTCTGAAAGCCAAGAAGAGAGCCCTCAACTGAAATCAAACTGACTGGTCACCTTTAATCCTGGACTTTTAAATCTCCACAACTTTAAAAAAATAAATTTCTGTTATATAACATACCCAGCCTATGGTTTGTTGCTATGACAGCCTAAGCAGACTAAGACATAGGGGGTGGATGATATTAACAATGGACTTAGATTACTTAGATAAGTTTATTTACAGTAGATTAACTGGCAGTTGTTCCATTTTATTTCCATTTGTTCCAATTTGTTAAATATTTTTTTAAGTATAAATTAAAGACCCTGAGCTAGACAAAAGTTTGGCATAAGAAAGTTAGTATCATTGGTATGTAGTTATCAAGGAGAAAGAAAAGGAAAGTTAACATGACTAGAGTTTAACAGACCAGACACTCAATCATATAGAAAGCCTAGTTAGCCACGGTAACACACTGAATTTTAAGGGCAGAGTGAAATCACTAAAGGGTTCCAAAAGCAATAAGAATGAATTAAAATTCCATTTATCACTATATGTGCTATTTTGCTATTGGTAAGTCTTCAATACATACATTTAGTACTGACACAATTCAAATGATACATTGATCATATTGGGTTGGGAAAAGATGTCAATGATAACTCTAAAATGTAATTGCTAAGAGAATGTATTACCATTAGACCAGCCTTACAAAAGAACCTTAAGGGAGTTCTAAACAGAGAAATGAAAGAATGATACATGCTACCACAAAAACACACTTGTGTACACAGCCTGCAGCCCCTATAAAGCAACTACATAATAGAAACTACAAACCTTACACAGCAATAATAACTTTGAATATACATAGTATAAATGCCCCACTTAAAAGGCACAGAGTGGCAAGTTGAATTAAAAACAACATCACCAATTCATCTACTGTCTTCAGAAGACCAAGCATAAAGTAACAGCACCAATAGGCTCTAAGTGAAGCATTGGAGAATGATCTATTATGCAAACAGAAAACAAGAAAGAGCAATGGTCACTATTCTTATATCAGATAAAACAGACTTTAAAACAGTAAAAAGAGGGAAATAAGGGCATTACATAAAGATAAAAGGGTCAATTCAACAAAAAGAATTAACTATCATAAATATATGTGCACTGAATATCAGAGCACAAAGATTCATAAAACTAGTATTTCAGGGGGCACCCAAGATGGCCGAATAGGAACAGCTCCAGCCTCCAACTCCCAGCATGAGCAACACAGAAGACAGGTGAATTTCTGCATTTTCAACTGAGGTACCGGGTTCATCTCACTGGGGCATGTTAGACAGTTGGTGCTGCTCCGTGGGTGCAGCCCGACCAGCAACAGCTGAAGCAGGGCAAGGTATCGCCTCACCTGGGAAGTGCAAGGGGGAAGGGAATTCCTTTTCCTAGCCAAAGGAAATTAAGACACACAATACCTGGAAAATCTGGTAACTCCCTCCCTAATATTATGCTTTACCAAGGGTCATAGCAAATGGCACACCAGGAGATTATATGTTGGGGTCCGCGTGCTTCCTAAACAAAAGAATGAACATACAAGACAACACAAGACAAGACAAACATGGCGGCCGCCTCGAATGGCATGCTCTGCTTTATTTTATACAGTCGTTTGTGGAATGTTGCCAAGTCACAAGACACGTTGTTGTTTTTCTGACCTTTCCCTGACTTTCTGGATTTTCAAGATGTTTACACATAAACAAGCCCCCAATGCCCTGCTTTGTTTGCAAGAGCAGGACTTATCGGGAACGTCTCGTTTGCGAGCACGTAGTCCTCTACATTATATCCCACACCTGGCTGGAGGGTCACATGCCCACGGAGCCTCCCTCATTGCTAGCACAGCAGTCTGAGATCTAACTGCAAGGTGGCAGCGAGGCTGGGGGAGGAGCGCCCGCCATTGCTGAGGCTTAAGTAGGTAAACAAAGCCACCAGGAAGCTCGAATTGGGTGGAGCCCACCACAGCTCAAGGAGGCCAGCCTGCCTCTGTAGACTCCACCTCTGGGGACAGGGCATAGCTAAACAAAAAGCAGCAGAAACCTCTGCAGATGTAAATGACCCTGTTTGACAGCTTTGAAGAGAGCAGTGGATCTGCCAGCATGGAGGTTGAGATCTGAGAATGGACAGACTGCCTGCTAAAGTGGGTCCCTGACCCTGAGTAGCCTAACTGGGAGACATCCCCCACTAGGTGCAGACCGACACCTCACACCTCACAGGGCTGGGTACACCCCTGAGACAAAGCTTCCAGAGCAAGAGTCAGACAGCAACACTTGCTGTTCAGCAATATTCTATCTTCTACAGCCTCCATGGTTGATACCCAGGCAAACAGGGTCTGGAGTGGACCTCAAGCAAATTCCAACAGACCTGCAGCTGAGGGTCCTGACTGTTAGAAGGAAAACTAACAAACAGAAAGGACAGCCACACCAAAACCCCATCAGTACATCACCATCATCAAAGACCAAAGGCAGATAAAACCACAAAGATCAGGAAAAAGCAGTGCAGAAAAGCTGGAAATTCAAAAAATCCGAGAGCATCTCCCCCTCTAAAGGAATGCAGCTCATCGCCAGCAACTGAATAAAGCTGGAGAATGACTTTGAGGAGTTGAGAGAAGGCTTCAGTTGATCAAACTTCTCAGTTCTAAAGAGGAACTACATACCCAGTGCAAAGAAACTAAAAACCTTGAAAAAACAATGGATGACTGGATAACTAGAATAATCAATACAGAGGAGACCTTAAAAGAATTTATAGAGATGAAAACTATGACACGAGAACTATGTGACAAATGCACAAACTAGTAACCAATTCGATCAACTGGAAGAAAGAGTATCAGTGATTGAAGATCAAATGAATGAAATGAAGTGAGAAGAGAAGTTTAGAGAAAAAAGAGTAAAAAGAAATGAACAAAGTCTCCAAGAAATATGGGATTATGTGAAAAGACCAAATCTACATCTGATTGGTGTGCCTGAAAGTGATGGGGAAAATGGAACCAAGTTGGAAAACA
>NW_012101288.1:4454443-4462309 GCF_000951045.1 Mandrillus leucophaeus
AATCATGCTGCTATAAAGACACATGCACATGTATGTTTATTGCGGCACTATTCACAATAGCAAAGACTTAGAATCAACCCAAATGTTCATCAGTGACAGACTGGATTAAGAAAATGTGGCACATGTACACCACGGAATACTATGCAGCCATAAAAAGGATGAGTTCATGTCCTTTGTAGGGACATGGATGCAGCTGGAAACCATCTTTCTCAGCAAACTATCACAAGAACAGAAAACCAAACACAGCATGTTCTCATTCATAGGTGGGAATTGCACAATGAGATCACTTGGACACAGGAAGGGGGACATCACCCACCAGGGCCTATTGTGGGGAGGGAGGAGGGAGGAGGGATAGCATTAGGAGATATACCTAATGTAAATGACGAGTAATGGGTGCAGCACACCAACATGGCACATGTATACATATGTAACAAACCTGCACATCGTGCACATGTACCCTAGAACTGAAAGTATAATAATAATGATAATAATAACTAGTATTTCTAGACCTACAAAGACTTAGCCACAAATTAATACAGGGGGATTTCAGTATCCCACTGACAGCATTAGACAGATCATCAAGGCAGAAAACTAATAAACATAAATTCTGAACTTAAATTTGACATTTGATCAATTGAATCTAACAGACATCTACAAAATACACTATTCATCAACCATAGAATATACATTCTTCTCATCTGCACACAGAAGATAATCTAAGATTGAACATATGCTCAGCCATAAAGCTAGTCTCGACAAATTCAATACAGTTCAAATTGGCGGGGCACGGTGGCTCACGCCTTTAATGCCAGCACTTCGGAAGGCTGAGATGGGCAGAACACAAGGTCAGGAGTTCAAGACCAGCCTGGCCAATGTGGTAAAACCCCATCTCTCTTAAAAATACAAAAATTAGCCAGGTGGGGTGGCGTGCACCTGTATTCCCAGCTACTTGGGAGGCTAAGGCAGGAGAATCGTTTGAATCCAGGTGGTGGATGTTGCAGTGAGCCGAGATCACACCAACCACTGCACTCCAACCTGGGCGAGAACAAGACTCCATCTCAAAAAAAAAAAAAATTTAAAATCATACCAACCATACACTCAGACCACAATAGAATGAAAATAGAAATCAATACCAAGAAGATCTCTCAAAACCACAAAATTACATGAAAATTAAACAACTTGCTACTGAATGACTTTGGGGTAAACAATGAAAGCAAAGCAGCAATAAAAAAATTCTGTGAAATAAATGAAAACAGAGACATCACATACCAAAATCTCCGGGAAGCAGCAAAAGCAGTGTTAAGAGGAAAGTTTATAGTGCTAACCGCCTACCTTAAGCAGGTAGCCACATCTGGAATTGATGATCTAACATCACACCTAGCAGAATTAGAAAAACAAGAACAAAATAACCTTCAGGCTAGCAGAAAAAAAGAAATAATTAAAATCAGATCCAAACAGAATGAAATTGAGACCCAAAAATTCATACAAATAATCAACAAACCCCAAAATTGTTTATTCGAAAGGATAAACAACAATAGACTACCATAGATTAACAAAGCGAAAAAAAGAAGATCCAAATAAGTACCATCAGAAATGACAAAGGTAATATTACAATCAATCTCAGAGAAATACAAAAGATCCTTTCAGACTATTATGGACACCTCTATGCATACAAACTACAAAATCTAGAGGGAATGGATAAATTCCTGGAAATACACAGCCTCTCAAATTGAATCAGGAAGAAACGGAAACTCTGAATAGACCAAAATCGAGTTCCAAAATTGAATCAATAGTAAAAAACCTACCAAACAACAAAAAAGCCCTGTACTAGATGATTGCACAGCCAAATTTTGTTAGACATACAAAGAAGAGCTGGTAAAAGTTCTACTGAAACTATTCCAAAAATAGAGGAGCAGAGACTCCTCCCTAACACATTCTACGATGCTAACATCACCCTGATACCAAAACCTGGAAAAGACAAAAAAGAAAAAGACGACTACATACCAGTATCCCTGGTGATCATAGATGCAAAATTCTCAACAAAATACTAGCAAACCAAATCCAGCAGCACATCAAAAAGGCAATTCACCATGATCAAGTGGGCTTGATTCCTGGGATGCAATGTTTGTTAAACATACACAAATCAATGAATGTGATTCACCACATAAGCAAAAGTAAGAACAAAAACCATATGATCATCTCAAAAGATGAAGAAAAGGCTTTTAGTAAAATCCAATGTCCCTTATTGATAAAAACTCTCAAGAAACTTGGTGTCAAAGGAACATACCTCAAAATGTTAAGAGGCTCCTATAACAAACCCACAGCCAACATCATACTGAATGGGCAAAACTGGAAGCATTTCTCTTGAAAACTGGCACAATACAAGGATGACCTCTTTCACAACTCCTATTCAGCATAGTACTGCAAGTTCTATCCAGAGCAATCAAGCAAAAGAAAGAAAGAAAAGGCACCCATACAGAAAAAAAGGAAGCTAAATTATCTGTCTTCACTGACAATATGATTCTATACCTAGAAGACCCTACAGTCTCTGCCAAAAGGTTTTTAGAACTGATAAGTAATTTCAGTAAAGTTTCACGACACAAAACCAATGTACAAAAAATCAATAACATTTCTATACACCAATAGCATACAAGCTGAAAGCCAAATAAAGAACAGTATCCCATTTACACACACACACACACACACCCCCCTGGGAATACATCTAACCAAGGAGGTGAAATATCTCTACAAGGAGAACTACAAAACATTGCTGAAATAAATCATAGATGACACAAACAAATAGAAAACATTCCATGCTCATGGATAGGAAGAATCAATATTGTTAAAATGGTCATGCTGCCAAAGGCAATCTAGAGATTCAACACCATTCCTATCATTTTGTCCAAAATCAATGTCATTTTTTACAGAATTGATTAAAAAAAAAAACTATTCTAAAGTTCATTTGGAACCACAAAAGAGCCCAAATAGCCAAAGCAATCCTAAGCAAAACGAACAAAGCTGGAGGCGTTATACTACCTCACTTGAAACTATACTATAAGGCTACAGTAAACAAATCAGCGTGTTACTGTACAAAAACAGACATAAAGACAAATGGAACAGAATAGAGAACCCAGAAATAAAGCCAGACACATACAGCCATCTGATCTTCAACAAAGCCAACAAAAATAAACAATGAGGAAAGGACTCCCTATTCAACAAATGGTGCTGGGATGCCTGGCTAACCATGTGCAAAAGAATGAAACTGGACCCTTACCTTTAACTGTATACAAAAATTAACTCAAGATAGAGTAAAAATTTAAATGTAAGAACTGAAACTATAACCATCCTAGAAAACAAACCTAGGAAATTATCAGCATCAGCCTTGGCAAAGAATTTTTGGCTGAGTCCTCAAATGCAATTGCAACAACCATAAAAAATTGGCACGTGGAACCTAGTGAAACTAAAGAACTTTTGAATTGCAAAAGAAACTATCAAAAGAGTAAACAGACAAGCTACAGGATGGAAAAAAAATATTTGCAAACTACACATCTGACAAAGGTCTAACATCCAGACTCTATAAGGAACTTACATCAACAATCAAAAAAACAAACCCATTAAAAATGGGTGAAGGGCATAAACAAACACTTCTCAAAACAAGACCTATAAATGGCCAAAAATTTTGAAAAAATGTTCAGTATCACTAATTATCAGAAAAATGCAAATCAAAACCACAGTGGGATACCATCTCACAACAGTCAGAATGGTTACTATTACAAGCCAAAAAATAACAGATGTTGGTGAGGCTGCAGAGAATGGGGATGCTTATACACTGTTAGTGGGAATGTAAATTAGTATAGCCACTGTGAAAAGGAGTTGGAAAATTTCTCACAGAACTTAAAACAGAACCACCTTTGGACCCAGCAGTCTTATTACTGGATATATACCCAAGGTAAAATAAATCATTCTATCCAAAAGATACATGCATTCATATGTTCATCACAGGACTATTCACAATAGCAAAGATATGGAATCAACCCAGATGTCCATCAATGGTAGATTGGATAAAGAAAATATAGTACATTTACACAATGAAATATTATGCAGCCATAAACATCATTGAAATCATGTGCTTTTCAGCAACATAGATGCAACTAGTGACCATTATCCTAAGCAAATTAACAACAAAAAGAAAACCAAATTCCACATGGTCCTACTTAAAAGTAAGAGCTAAACATTGAGTATACATGGACACAAAGATGTGAGCCTTGGACACTGGGGAGTGCTGGAGAGGGGTGAGGTCAGAAGGACTGGCTAGTGAGTGCTGTGTTCACTGCCTAGGTATGGGATCATTCATATCCCAAACCTCTCAGCATCACACAGTGCTCCCATGTGACAGACCTGCACATATACCACATGAATCTAAAATAAGGGTTATTGTTTACAAAATAATAAATAAAACAATTTAAAAAAAAAAAGAATAGTGACATATGTCAGGTTCAGAAGAAGGAATATGTCAATTGTAATAGGTTTTCTTTCCTTTTAACATATTTTCTCCTTTTTATATGTCTACTATTGAAGGTATGTTTATATGTATTAGTGGTCTAGGAGCATTACTGGGTTCTTAATATTGTTAACCAGACAGTATTTTGCACCATTACCAATTATTACATACAGCATTCTGCCAATTTTGGCCTCCACATCTCTCTCCTTCCTACTGGAAAGCCCAAATATTCCTCACCTTGACACCATAAAAGATGTGTAAAAAGGTGAACAGGGTTGTTTTCTTTTGAGTTTTTTAAATGGCATTTGTTATTGAGTACTGACATGGAAATGCATAAAAATAAGTCACTGTTATTTCATACGAAATTTGAATACTTGAATACAGTTTATCACAACATTTAATGTCTATGTATTAAAAAATAAACAAAGATGTTAATATAAATAATACTTACATTTTAACTATGGAAATAAGAATGTAAATATTGATAATAAATGTTACCATTTTGAAACTGTTCACATGAGAGACAAAAATTAAGAACTGAATGAATGGGGATATGTATAAAGCACCTGAAAAGGAAAAAAAATAATAAAAGATTACTAGTTCTATACAAATCAACCTCTGAATTACATTGAATGCAATTGAAATTACATTTTTAAATTCCTGCTCTAAGATATTCAACTAGATGCGGCCAGGAGGAACATCTCCCATCTAGTATGGGGACATCAGAAAGACTGCTGCACTCCTAGCAGATCTTCAGAGGGAAGGCATTGAGGATAAAAGGCAGGAACACACAGATGCTGGGATGAAGGAGGAGGACGCTGCGAACCCTGCATGGGGCTACTACACACCAGGACTTTTTCCTTGCCTTGAACAACTCCTGCAGAGCTGGTGAACTGAACTGGCCAGGAGCAACGTGCTCCTGCCACAGGCCTCTGGAATCCCAGCAGGAGGATACCCCTTTACCACCAAGGACACTTGAGTTAACAGGGAAAGCTGCTTACAAAAGTGGTAGGGGCAGAACTCCAGCTGGTGTGGAGCCCATAGGGTTTGGTGCCAGAGTGCCTGTAGTGGAGCACAGCCAGGGATGCCTATACCCCTAGGCTCCACTTGCTCCTATAGGAGACTTAAGCCCTAGGGGAACTGTTGGACCTGTTGGCAGCCATATTCAGAAGATTGAAACTGGACCCCTTCCTTACACCACATACAAAAATTAACTCAAGATGGATTAAAGACTTAATGTAAAACCTAAAACTATAAAAACCCTGGAAGACAACCTAGGCAATACCATTCTGGACATAGAAACTGGCAATGATTCATGATGAAGATGCCAAAGCAAATGTAACAAAAACAAAAATTGACAAATGGGATATAATTAAGAGCTTCCTCACAGCTAAAGAAGCTATCAACCTAGTAAAGAGACAACCTACAGAATGGTAGAAAGTATTTGCAAACTATGCCTCCGAAGATCTAATATCCTATAAGGATATTAAGTTCCTATAAGGAACTTAAAGTTACCAGGAAAAAAAAAATAACCCCATTAAAAAGTAGGCAAAGGCTATGAACAGATCTCTTCATAAAAAGACATTCATATGGCCAAGAAGCGTATGTAAAAAGCTAAGTATCACTAATCATTAGAGAAATGCAAATCAAAACGACAATGAGATACCATTTCACACCAGTCACAATTGCTATTTTTTGTTTTGGTTTTTGTTCTTGTTTTTTTGAGATAGAGTCTCACACTATCACCAAGGTTGGAGTGCAGTGGCACAATCTCTGCTCACTGTAACCTACACCTCCCAGGTTCAAGCTATTCTCCTACCTCAGGCTCCCGATTAGCTGGGATTATAGGCACCTGCCACCACGCCCAGCTAATTTTTGTATTTTCGGTAGAGACAGAGTTTTGCCATGTTGGCCTGGCTGGTCTCAAACTCCTGACCTCAAGTGATCCACTTGCCTTGGCCTCCCAAAGTGCTGGGATTACAGGTGTGAGCCACCATGCCTGGTCACAATGGCTATTATTAAAATGTCAAAAAAAAAAAAATAGATGTTGTTGAGTTTGTGGAGAAAAAGGAACATTTATACACTGTTGGTAGGAGTGTAAATTAGTCCAACTATTGTGGAAAGCAGTGTGGCAATTCCTCAAAGAACTAAAAGAAAAATTACTATTCAGCCCAGCAATCCCATTACTGGGTATGTGCGCAAAGGAATATAAATTGTTCTGCCATAAAGACAGATGCACACATACGTTCAGTGTAGCACTATTCACAATAGCAAGCACATGGAATCAACCTAAATTCCCATCAATGGAAGACTGGATAATGCAAATGTGGCACATATACACCACAGAACCCTATGCAGCCATAAATAAGAATGAGATCATGTCCATTGCAGGAACATGGATAAGGCTGGTGGCCATTATTCTTAGCAAACTAACACAGGAACAGAAAACCAAATACCACATGTTCTCACTTTTGAGTGGAAGCTAAATGATGAGAACACATGGACACAAAGAGGAGAACAGACACTAGGGCCTACCTGAGGATGGAAGGTGAGAGGAGAAAAAGGAGTAGAAAAAATAACAATTGGGTATTAAGCTAATATCTGAGTGACAAAATAATATATACACCAAACCCCTGTGACACTCAATTTACCTAAATAACAAACCCGCACATGTACCCCGATCCTAAAATAAAAATTTAAAAAAGCTTTCAAACAGAAAAATATATACTATATTTGAAAAAAAAAAAAAAAAAGATCTGTAGAGGAAGCATAATGAGAAAGAAGGAAGAACAGAAATTTACAACTGAAAAAAGGATATTATATTTTTCACATTATTTGAGTTATTTTCTCTAAAATCCACATGAATAAAATTGAAACCATTAACATTATGAAAATATACAACAAAGTTGAAGGGGGTGGGCAACTGAGAGTTAAGATTGACAGAATGGTACTATGATAATTACACACACCTGGACTCTCAAAATATGCTATCGGCATAGCAATATGACAAACTCGATATGACGAAATAGAAAAACCAAAGGCAATTTTATGCCTATAATCTATAAAATAAAGACGACTTTAAAGGCCGGGCGTGGTGGCTCATGCCTATAATCCCAGCACTTTGGGAGGTAGGAGCATCACCTGAGGTCAGGAGTTCAACACAAGCCTGGCCAACATGGAGAAACCCCGTCTCTACTAAAAATACAAAAAAACTTTAGCCAGACGTGGTGGCACATGTCTGTAATCCCAGGTAAGGAGGCTGAGGCTGGAGAATCGCTTGAACCTGGGAAGTGGAGGTTGCAGTGAGCCGAGATCACGCCACTGCACTCCAGCCTAAGCAACACAGTGAGACTCTGTTTCTTAAA
>NW_012101288.1:4463569-4465998 GCF_000951045.1 Mandrillus leucophaeus
GACTCAGGGAGAGGAACTGGGGAGTGACTGCTTAAATATTAAAAGGTTTTCTTTTGAGGTGATAAAAATGTTTTGGAACAAGATAGAGACAATGACTGCACAACATTGTGAATGTATTAAATGCCACTAAACTGTGCACTTTAAAATGGTTCATTTTTTATCATGTGAATTTCACCTCAATAACAGAAACAATTAGCTGGAACAGCAATACATCCAAATTCATCCTAGTGTCCACCTCAAGTAAAGAAGAATTAAGAAAAAGAATGGGTATGGTGTCAACAGAAACTTTATCAACTGTGTTTTTAATTTTGTGAAAACAAACACTTGAATAAACATCATTTCCTCTCTTTTAATACACAGTCTTTGGTTGGTTTCCAGAATATCAAACTCTCCTGGTTTTCTTCCCTACTCATTGATCACTCTTTCTAGGCCCGCTTTACTAATTTTTTCTTCTTTCAATATCTTAATATTGGTGTGTCCTAAGACTCCATCATTGCTTCTTTCTTCTCTCTAGATTCACTGTCTTGGTGACCTTATCTAGTCTCCTATAAAACCTATAAATTCATACAGTGACAATTCCTAAATTTTTGTCTCTAAACTTCCTTCAGGACTCAAGATTTGCATATCCAACTGCCTAATCAGCATATCTACTGAATGTATTAAACATCTAAAACGTAGCCTGTTGTAAACCAAGTTTCTAATCTTCCCTATCCACCCAGTTATGCCTATTCACAGGCCTCCCCATTTTATTTGATGACAACTCCATTCTCCTTTTATCTGATGACAACTTCACTGTTTTGTTTTTCTTAACCCCCGACCTGAATTCCAAAGTAATATTGCTTGTCTCAATAGTCAAACTATGTTTAAAAACCAGTTTTCACTATTTTTCTGCAATTATTCCAGTGCAAGACATCATGATGTCTTGCCTACATTACTGCAGTAACTTCCTAAAAGCTCTCTCTACTTCCATCCCCATCAGAATTCAGTCTGCTTACAACACAATCCCTTGTACAATATGGTTATTGCAGAAACAGTACAGAATGCCATTAAAATATAATGATGATTCAATAATAAAGATAATTTTGGAAACTGTGAATTTAATAGATGAATATTAAAAATAAATGGAAAGGTTGGAAGTTGGTGTAGAAGAATTTTCCACAAGTTCAGTAACAAGACAAATGATCAAATAGGAAAGGGAATATATTTGAAGATTAATGTAACAGATTCAAACCAACAGGGGATACAGACTATGAAGAAATAGAAACAGTGGGAAGAAAATTATGAAAATTTTCAGCAGTGTAACTCCTGGTTTCCTGACATAGTGAGGAGGCAGTAAAGGTATACCTTGAAGACATGGTGGTTTCAGTTCTAGACCACTGCAATAAATCGAATATCACAATAAAGGGAGTCAAATATTTTGGTTTCCCAGTGCACGTACAAGTTACATTTATACTGTACTCTCACCTATTAAGGGTGCATTATCTCTATAAAAACAAAGTACATACTTTAAAGTATTTTATTGCTAAAAAATGTGAACATCTATCTGAGCCTTCAGTGAGTTATAATCTTTTTGCTGATGAAGAGTGCTGACTCAATGTTGATGGCTGCTGCATGATCCACAGTGGTGTTAACTGAAGGTTGAGGTAGTTTTGACAATTTCTTAAAACAAGATAACAAATCTGTCCCACCAATTGGCTCTTCCTTTCACAAAAGTTCTCTGTAGCATGTGATGCTATTTGATAGTATTTTACCCACAGTAGAACATTTGAAAATTGAGTCAATCCTCCCAACTACTTTATCAATAGATTTATGTAATATTAGAAATCCTTCATTGTCATTTCAACAGTGTTCACGGTATCTTTACTAGGAGTAGTTTTCATCTCAAGAAACTATTGTCTTTGCTCATCCTTAAGAAGCAACTCCTCATATGATCAAGTTACATCATGAGATTGTAGCAATTAAGTCACATCTTCAGGCTCCACTTCTAATTCAAGATCTATTGATTTTTTTCACTAAATTTGGTGTTACTTCCTTCACTGAAGTTTGGAACCTTTGAAAGTCATCCCATGAGGGCTAGAACCAACCTTTTCCAAGTTCCTGTTAATGTTAATATTTTGATGTCCTCTCATGAGTCACGAATGTTCCTAATGAAATCTGAAATGGTGAATCCTTTCCAGAAGGGTTTCCATTGCCTTTGTCATCAGAGGAATCACTATCTATGGAAGCAACAGCTTTATGAAATGTATTTCTTAATAAGTAAGACTTAAAAATCAAAATTAGACCTTGAACCATAAGCTGCAGAATGGAGATTGTGTTAGCAAGCATGAAAGCAACCATTAACCTCCTTGTACATCTTCATCAGAGCTCTTGGGTATACAGCTATATTGTCAATGAGCGGTAATATCTCCAATGGAAGTTTTTCTCTAAGC
>NW_012101288.1:4466048-4501305 GCF_000951045.1 Mandrillus leucophaeus
ATTTTCAGCAGTGTAACTCCTGGTTTCCTGACATAGTGAGGAGGCAGTAAAGGTATACCTTGAAGACATGGTGGTTTCAGTTCTAGACCACTGCAATAAATCGAATATCACAATAAAGGGAGTCAAATATTTTGGTTTCCCAGTGCACGTACAAGTTACATTTATACTGTACTCTCACCTATTAAGGGTGCATTATCTCTATAAAAACAAAGTACATACTTTAAAGTATTTTATTGCTAAAAAATGTGAACATCTATCTGAGCCTTCAGTGAGTTATAATCTTTTTGCTGATGAAGAGTGCTGACTCAATGTTGATGGCTGCTGCATGATCCACAGTGGTGTTAACTGAAGGTTGAGGTAGTTTTGACAATTTCTTAAAACAAGATAACAAATCTGTCCCACCAATTGGCTCTTCCTTTCACAAAAGTTCTCTGTAGCATGTGATGCTATTTGATAGTATTTTACCCACAGTAGAACATTTGAAAATTGAGTCAATCCTCACAACTACTTTATCAATAGATTTATGTAATATTAGAAATCCTTCATTGTCATTTCAACAGTGTTCACGGTATCTTTACTAGGAGTAGTTTTCATCTCAAGAAACTATTGTCTTTGCTCATCCTTAAGAAGCAACTCCTCATATGATCAAGTTACATCATGAGATTGTAGCAATTAAGTCACATCTTCAGGCTCCACTTCTAATTCAAGATCTATTGATTTTTTTCACTAAATTTGGTGTTACTTCCTTCACTGAAGTTTGGAACCTTTGAAAGTCATCCCATGAGGGCTAGAACCAACCTTTTCCAAGTTCCTGTTAATGTTAATATTTTGATGTCCTCTCATGAGTCACGAATGTTCCTAATGAAATCTGAAATGGTGAATCCTTTCCAGAAGGGTTTCCATTGCCTTTGTCATCAGAGGAATCACTATCTATGGAAGCAACAGCTTTATGAAATGTATTTCTTAATAAGTAAGACTTAAAAATCAAAATTAGACCTTGAACCATAAGCTGCAGAATGGAGATTGTGTTAGCAAGCATGAAAGCAACCATTAACCTCCTTGTACATCTTCATCAGAGCTCTTGGGTATACAGCTATATTGTCAATGAGCGGTAATATCTCCAATGGAAGTTTTTCTCTAAGCAGTAGGTCTCAACAATGGGCTTAAAATGCTAAATAAACCACACTGTAAATAGATGTGTTGTCTGCTAGGCATTGTTATTCCATTTCTAGAGCACAGGCAGAGTAGATTTAGCAAATTCTTAAGGACTCTAGAATTTTTGAAACAATAAATGAGCACTGGTTTTATCTGAAAGTCACCAGATGCATTAGCACCTAACAAGAGGTTCAGCCTGTCCTTTGAAACTCAAAAGCCAGGCATCGACTTCACTCTAGCTCTGAAAGTGCTAGACAGCATCTTCTTGTAATAGAAGTCTGTTTCATCTACATTGAAAACCTGTTGCTTAGTGTAGACATGTTCATCAGCTATCTTAGCTGGACCATGTGGATAACTTGCTGTAGCTTCTTCATCAGCACTTGCTACTTCACTTGCACTTTCATGTATGGAGGGGGCTTCTTTCCTTGAACCTCATCAATCAACCTCTGCTAGCTTACAAACTTTTTTTCTGCAGCTTCCTCACCTCTCTCAGCCTTCACAGAATTAAAGAGAGTTAGGGCTTTGCTCTGGATTAGGCTTTAGCTTAAGGGATGTCGTGGCTGCTTTGATCTTCTATCCAGACCACTCACACTTTCTCTGTATCGGTAATAAGGCTGTTCCACTTTCGTATCATTCATATGTTAACAGGAGTAGCACTTTAAATTTTCTTCAGGAACTTTTCCTCTCTATTTTCAATTTAAATATTTGGTGCAAGAGGACTAGTTCTTGGCTGCTTTGGGCTTTCAATATGCCCTCACTAAGCTTAATTATTTCTAGGTTTTGATCTAGAGAGACCCATGACTCTTTTCTTTGCTTGAACACTTAGAGGTTATTAATTGTAAGGTTGCTAATTGGCATAATTTCTATATAGTTGTGTCTCAGGAAATAGAGAGGCCCAAAGAGAGGAAGAGAGAAGGGTGAATGGCCAGTGAGTGGAGCAGCCAGAACACACGGAAAATTTACCAATTAAATTTACAATTTTCTATGGGTGTGGTTTGTGGTGCCCCAAGCCAGTTACAGCAGTAACATCAAAGATCCCTGATGGCAGATCACCATAACAGATATAACAATAATGAAAAAGTTTGAAAAGTTGCAAGAATTAGTAAAATATGACTGGAAAATTGGCACTAATACATTTTTCAGATGCAGGGTTGCCACAAACCTTCAATTTGTTGAACAACAAAGTGAAGTATCTGCAAAGCATAATAAAATGAAATGTGCTTGTAACAGCTTTAGGTATGAGGACATGTGAGGCTTCCAAGTTATTATCTAGTATTTTTGCCCCAAACACTTACTTTTATACTTCTGGTAGCCGAGGCTTCTTGGGGCTGGCTGCTTAGCCCTCCGTGATTCCTGATAAGGAATCCCTATCTTCAGACACATAGGTTTTACATATCCCTACATGGCAAATTAGAAACCATTCATCCATCCACAATGTACTGTTTCTCATTGTTCATTTATAAAATGAGTAAAAATTATGCATTACATTTGATAACTATTTTAATTCTCTTTTAGACAAAAAAAAAGCTCTGATTCCTATGAACTTCTGATTCCTCCCTTGTTGCTGTGTTTTTCTTTGTTTTGTTTTTCACTCGACCCATTTTATACTAGTTAAAAGGGAAATGGAAAAGGGCATGTAATCCTGTGTAAGGGATATGGGGTCTGCCTCCTGATAAATTGTCGGTTTGGCCTTGGCCAAGTTACTTAATATTTTCGAGACATAGTTTTCTCACATGTGGTATGGGAACAACTTACACCAACCAGGTCAGCTAGTTGTGATGAGGAGATGACACCTCTGAACGAAGTTAGCAAACTGTCATGTGAAGTACAAATAACATTGCTTTTCTGGTACCCTTGCATTCCTTACTGACATTTAACTCTATCTCTTAATTTCTTTCAGAGACAGATTTTGTATGAGAGAAGCACGAAGAAATGTCCTCTTGGAAAACACTGAGTGCTAAGAAGGCTCCATGAACGATTTTACTGATGAAAAGAAAGAAGAGGTTTTTAAAGCACCAGCCAAGCCAATTTCTCTCCCTCACTGTAATACAGAGCTGAACTTTAAAACTTGAATAGAATCATTGTTATCTTTTTATTTTAACATTTGGTAGGATAATTTCTGAAATCAGGAAAGCTAGTTTCCAAATTATACACAGGCCTGCATTAATTGCTATATCATAAGAAACTCCAAAAATCCTTCAGGAATGTCATTTACACATATGTCCAATGATAATGTGTATTTCCTGATGGCTTTCAGAATGAATATTAGGATTCTATGGAAAATAGTTAACATAAAATTGATTTGTGAAATCGAACTTTCAAATAAATTTTAATATAACATGAAGAAAAGTGAACAAATAATTACACATCTTCATGATTTTCATAAAATAAATACGCCCATGTAACCAACGCCCAAATTAGAAGCTATTACCAGAACTCCTCAGTCTCACCTCATTTTTCACCCAGTCACACTCCTCACTCAAAGAAACCACTACTGGATTGCTAAAGCTATCACTTAGTTTTGCTTGTTGCTTTTTCTTGATTTTTAAAATATTGAGGTGTAACTTACATATAATAAAATTCATAAATCTTAATTTTTTTTCATAGAACATTTTTGTTCTATGTTTTTAAAATTGTATGTACTCATTTAATCACCACCCAAAACAATAAGAGAGCATTTAAATCTCTTTAGAACTATCTATCAAGTTACTTTCCAATCACTTCTCCCTCCTGCTCCTCACTTACAACCTCCATTGTGAGACACTATCATTTTCTTATTTTCCTCATAACAGGTTAGCTTTCCCAATTTGGGGGGACTTAATAGAAATATAATCACATACCAAATTCCGTTGCATGTATTTTCTTTCAGTCAAAGTAATATGCTTGAAACTTACCTATGTTGTATGTATTGACATTCGGGTTTTTTTTTTTTATCACTGATAGGTAGGATTCCATTTATGAATATAACACAATATGATTATCTATATTCCTGCTAATGGACATTTAGGTTATATACCCAGGCTTGGACTATTAATCAACAAAGCTCCTGCAACTGACAACAAGACAAGGATTTCCTCTGTAACCATTTTATTTAACAGTCTTGAGAGTTTTAGCTAGTGAATAGGCAAAAAAGAAACCAAGTGCTTATACAGTAGAAAGTATGAAATAAAACTGTCCCTTTTTTCAGATAACATGATTGTCTACTTAGAAAATCACAAGAAATCTACACAAAAATGTATTGAACAAATATGTGGATTCAGCAGGAATGCAGGATACAAAGTAAACATAAAAATTGGCTGCATTTTTATACATAGGCAATGAATATGTGGAAACAAATTAAAAATATAATGGCACTTGCAATCATTAAAAAAATGAAAGTCTTAAGTGCAGATATAGTAAAATACATACAGGATTTGTATGCTTATAACAACAAAATGCTGACGGAGAAAATCAAAGACCTAAATAAATAGAGATGAACTATGTTCATGGATTGGAAGACTTAACATAGTAAGTATTCCAATTCTATGCAAATTAATATTTTTGTTAAAATCCTGGTTTTTGGAGAGAAATATTAAGCATTTTTATGGAAAAGCAAAGAAACAAAAATAGCTAAAGCAAATATAAAAAATATAAATGAAATGGGAAGAATCACTGTACCTGATTTTCAGTCTTATATAGCTATGTTAAGAAAACTTGTGGGGTTTTTGTGTAAAGACAGATGTAGCAAAATAGAGAACCCACAAATAGGCCACCACAAAAACGCTCAATTGAATTTTGACAAATGTGCAAAAGCAATTTAATGGAGGAAAGATATCCTTTTTAAGATATGGTGTTGGCATAATTGGGTATTTATAGCCCCAAGGGTTATGGACAAAGAGCATAGAACAATATGTGGTTCTCTAACTACTAGTTACTTTTAGTTAGCAAAATACTATCAAGTTTCACTTTAAGCCCACCAAAAAAGAATTTTCCCTTCCTCCTCTACTTTTTTTTTCCTATTTTTTATTTTATTTTATTTTTCCAAGATTGCAGATTGTAGGCAGTGTTAGTGTGCCTCTCCCGCTTGGTAGGACAGAAAAATTTGTAGAGATTCGCACCGTAAATGATTTTCCCAAGAAGCAATGCAGGAACTTAAAGGGAAATGAAAAGAATCCACAAACTCTTTGAAAGATGTGGCAGGCTGCAGTCTACTCTATGAGTAAGGTGAAAAACTAAATCCCAAGAGTGTGAGACGGGGAGACACTGTCTCTAGGATATACATCCCCACTGGGAAATTTGAAAATCCAGGCCATAGGAGAAGGCCTTAACCTTACCCAGAGTTGAAACTAATTTGGGGAGCAGTGAGAAATCATAATAAATTAACCCAGTCAGGCAAAGATAAAGAAAAAAGAATTAAAAATAACAAAGCCTCCAAGAAATATGGGGTTATGTAAAACAGCCAAACCTAAGAATAATTGGTGTTCTTGAAGGAGAAGAGAAGCCTAAAAGTTTGGAAAACTTATTTCAGGAAATGATTGAGGAAATCTTCCCAGGCCTTGTTAGAGATTTAGATATCCGAATACGAGAAGTGCAAAGAACTTCTAGGAAATTCACTGTGAAAAGATCTTCACCAACGCATATAGTCATCAGGCTATCTAAAGTCAACACAAAAGAGAGAATTCTAAGAACTGTGAGACAAAAGCATCAGGTAATCTATAAAGGAAAACCTATCATACTAACAGCAGACTTCTCAGCAGAAATCTTAAAAGCTAAAAGGGATTAGGGTCTTATCTTTAGCCTCCTTAACTGGAATAAGTGTCAGAAAAGAATGTTATATCTAGCAGAACTAAGCTTCATATGAAGGAGAGATAAAGTCTTTTTTGGACAAATGAAGGCTGAAGGAATTTGCTACTACCAAACCAGCACTACAAGAAATGCTATAAGGAGTTCCAAATCTTAAAACAAAAGTTCAGTATGCACCAAAATAGAACTCCCTGTAAGCATAAAACTCATAGGGCCTATAAAACAATAACACAATGAAAAACAAAAAGTATCTAGGTAAAACTAACATGATAAATAGAAGAGTAAGTCTCATCTCAATATTAACTTTGAATATAAATGGTCTAAAGGTTCCACTTAAAATATACAGAATGGCAGAATGGAATAAACATCCACCAACCAAGTATTTGCTATCTTCGAAAGACTCACCTAACACAAAAAAATTCACATAAACTCAAGGTAAAAAGGTGGAAAAAGATATGCCACACAAATAGAAGCCAAAAGTAGATAGGGGTAGTTATTCTTACATCAGACAAAATTGATTTTAAAGCAACACAGGGAAAAAGACAAAGAACATTATATAATGATAAAAGGATCATTCCAACAAGATAATTGCAATTTTAAATTTATATGTACCTACATGGAACTCTCAAATGTATAAAACAATTACTACTAGACCTAAGAAATGAAATAGACAGCAACACACTATTAGTGGGGGACTTCTATAGTCACTCACAGCACTAGACAGATCACCAAGACAGAAAGTCAACAAAGAAACAATGGACAATACCCTCGAACAAATGGACTTAGCAGATATTTATAGAACATTCTCCCCAACAACTGTAGAAACATCAGCACATGGATAGACCCATATAAGAGGCCACAAAACAAGTCTCAATAAACTTAAGAAAATTGAAATCATATGAAGTATCTTCTCAGACCACAGTGAAATAAAACTGGAAATCAACTCAGAAAGAACCTTCAAAACTATACAAATACATGGAAATTAAATAATCTGGTGTTGAATGATTTGGGGGTTAACAAAATCAAAGGTAAAATTTAAAGATTCCTTGAAATGAATGATAATAGTGACACAAGTTATCAAAACCTTTTGGATATGGCAAAGACAATGTTAAGAGGAAAGTTCATAGTATTAAACACCTACATCAAAAAATCTGAAAGAGCACAAATTGACAATGTAAAGTCACACTGCAAGTAATTAGAGAAACAGGAACAAATAAAACCCAAAGCCAGCAGAAGAAAAGAAATAATAAAGATCAGACCAAAACTAAATAAAATTGAAACAAAAAGATTACAGAAGATAGATGAAACAAAAAGCTGGTTCTTTGAAAAGGTAAACAAAATTGACAGACCATTAGTGAGATTAACCAAGAAAATAAGAGAGATGATCCAAATAAGCTCAGCTAGAAATGAAACTGAAGACACAAAAGTTTATTTAAGGCTACTATGAACATGCACAAATTGGAAAATCTAGAGGAAATGGATAAATTACTAGAAACCTACAACCCTCCTAGATTAAATCAGGAAGAAATAGAAACCCTGAGCTGACCAATAACAAGCAGTGAAACTGAATCAGTAACAAAAAATTGCCAACAAAAGTAGTCCAGGACCAGATGAATTCACAGCTGAATTCTACCAGACATTCAGAGAACTGGGGCCAATCCTACTGAAACTATTCCAAAATATAAAGAGGGGATGCCCCCTAAATTGTTCTGTGAATCCAGTATCGTGTCTAGAATTGGTGGGTTCTTGGTCTCACTGACTTCAAGAATGAAGCTGCGGACCCTCACGGCGAGTGTTACAGTTCTTAAAGATGTCATGTCTGGTGTTTGTTCCTTCAGATGTTCATGGTCTGGCTGATATCAGGAGTGAAGCTGCAGACCTTTGCAATGAGTGTTACACCTCAAAGGTGGTGTGGACCCAAAGACAGAGCAGCAGCAAGATTTATTGCAAAGAGCGAAAGAACAAACAACTCACAGTTCGGAAGGGGACCCGAGGGGGGGGCGGGGGGCGGTTGCTGCTGCTGGCTCAGGTGGCCTGCTTTTATTCCCTTATCTGGTCCCACCCACCTCCTGCTGATTGGTCTATTTTACAGAGAGCTGATTGATCCATTTTACAGAGAGCTGATTGATCCATTTTGACAGAGTGCTGATTGGTCCATTTTGACAGAGTGCTGATTGGTCCATTTTGACAGAGTGCTGATTGGTCCGTTTTGACAGAGTGCTGATTGGTCTGTTTTAACAGAGTGCTGATTGGTCTGTTTTAACAGAGTGCTGATTGGTACGTTTACAAACCTTTAGCTAGATACAGAGTACTGATTGGTGCATTTACAATCCTTTAGCTAGACAGAAAAGTTCTCCAAACCCCCTATCCAATTAGCAAGTCACAGAGCACTGATTGGTATGTTTACAAACCTTTAGCTAGACACAGAGTGCTGATTGGTGCATTTACAAACCTTTAGCTAGACACAGTACTGATTGGTGCATTTTTACAGGGTGCTGATTGGTGCATTTACAAACCTTTAGCTAGACAGGTTTTGGGGAGTCACTGCTGCCAAAGGTCTCTTTGGGATTGTAGAGCAAGGATAGGTTCTGTTATTTCTTGCAAACTGTCTGAGAAATCCTTTGAGAGTGTATGGTAGTAGGATGATGCATGTTACACTGTTAACTTCTAGCAAACTTTACTTTTGTTGAAAACCTTGTAAATTTGGGATTTTAATTCTTCTTTGCTATAAATAAAACGTTGTTCAGTCCATATTAACTTAGAATTGTTATAGATGTCTCCTTTCTGATTCTGTAAGTACTTTAAGATTTGGCTGAGTGCAAACAACTCGCATATTTGAGCAGACCAATTATTAGGCAATTTTCCTAGCTCTGCTTCTGTAAGAGTTTCCTTATCACTTACTGAATACCCATTGTGTCTTTTTCCTTAATCACCCAGGAGGAACCATCTATCCTGTTCCAAGGGAGTTCCTCCTATGTCTGGTTGGACCTTTGTATGGTAATTAATTAAGATTTAGATCCCCTGTTAGGAAACCTACTGGGTTAAGGATTTTTTGATAGGAAGGCTACGGGTTCTCAGTGGCCTCAGTGCTTTCGGGCTACGCCCCTGTTTACACTGACAACAAGGTGGCATTGGAGTGTTATAGGGCCACAGAGAAGACCTTCAATCATAAATTATAGGGTTTAAATCTACCCTTTCAAAGGAATAGGGTACACCTTTTTTCTTTACTGCTTCTATCTCTCTCTCTCTCTCTGACTTCTTTGTCTCTCTCTTTCTGACTCCCTCTTTGACCTTCTGTCTCTGTCTCTTCCTCTCTCTGTCTCCTTCTCTTTGTCTCTGTTTCTTCCTCTCTCTGTCTCTTTGACTGTCTCTTTCTTTCTCTTCTGCTGGTCTTTCCCTGCCTCTGCCCGCTGCTTATGCTGCTGTTCTCCCCTCTCCTTTCCCTTTTGATGACTTTGGCAGTGTAGGACTGCCACCTCCTTGGGTTTTTGCACTGTGTGCAATAACTCCATAATTTCCTTGTGGTATTTAATGAGGATTCCCCCAGAGGTTAGGAACTCCCTTTCTTTCCATATTGCAGCATGGGCATGTAGGATTAGATAAGCATACTTGCTATCTGCACACACATTTATTCTTTTCCCCTTTCCCAGTTCTAAGGCTTGGGTAAGTGCCACTAGTTCTGCTAACTGGGCACTGGTCCCTGGGGGAAGAGTCTTACTTCCAAGTATGGTTACATCACGAACTATGGCGTAACCTTCCCTTCATATCCCATTCTCCACAAATGAACTTCCATCGGTATATAGGTTAAGGTCAGGATTAGCTAAGAGGACTTCTAAGAGATCATCTCGGGCGGCATAAGTCTGGACTATAATTTGTTGGCGGTCATGCTCGATTGGTTCCCCATCCTCTGGGAGAAAAGTGACAGGGTTGAGGGCCACGAATATATGTATCTGAAGCACCAGTCCTTCAAGGAGTAGCACCTGGTATCTAAGCAGGTGGTTATCTGATAGCCATAAACTTCCTTTGGCACCTAGTACGCCATTTACATCATGAGTGATCCAGACAGTGAAACCCTTTCCTTATATTATTTTGATAGCCTCTGACACTAAGATAGCCACCACCACAACTACCTGTAAACAGTGAGGCCAGCCTTTTGCTACTATATCAGTTTCCTTACTTAGGTATGCCACCAGTTGTGGGGTTGTCCCACGAGTCTCAGTAAGGACTCCAAGAGCTATCCCTGCTCTCTCTGTGAAGTATAAAGAGAAGTTTTGTCCAGTGGGAAGACTTAAAACTGGAGCTTGTACTAGGGCTCTAAGGTTTTGAAGGCTGTTTCTGCCTCTGGTTCCCATTCCACTACAAGAGTATTTGCCCTCTGGGTTTCCTTGATTAGAGTATAGAGGGGCCTGGCTGTCTCACTGTATCTGGGGATCCATAGTCAGCAAAAGCCAGTGATTTCAAGGAACCCCTGCAACTGTTTTAATGTCTTAGGGCGAGGATAAGCCAGTATAGGCTGTATTCATTCCTTCCTGAGGGTGCTGGTCCCACTGGCTAAGCTTAGGCCTAGATATTTGACCTGCTGCAAGCAAAGCTGGGCCTTCAACGTAGACATATTTTACCCTTGATTAGCTAGAAAGTCCAAGAGATCTAGAATAGCCTGCTGGCATGAGGCTTCTGAACTGGTAGCCAAAAGTAAATCATCCACATACTGAAGGACCAGAGTGCCTGGACTTGAGAAGTAGCCTAGATCTTGGGCCAGTGCCTGACCAAACAGGTGAGGGCTATCCCTAAGCCCTTGGGGCAAGACAGTCCACATAAGTTGGGACGTGTGTTCTGTGGGATCCTCAAAGGCAAAGAGAAACTGGGAGTCAGAGTACAGGGGAATACAGAAGAAGGCATCCTTGAGGTCCAGAACCATGAACCATTCTGCTTCTTCTGGTATTTGAGAGAACAGGGTATAGGGGTTGGGTATAACCGGATATAGAGGAATTACTGCCTCACTGATGAGTCTAAGATCTTGCACTAATTTCCACTGACCATTCGGTTTTTGTACTTCAAGAATTGGGGTGTTGCAGAGACTGCTGCATTTCCTTATTAAGCCTCGAACTTTTAAATGTTTAACAATATCCTGTAATCATTTCTGAGCTTCAGGTCTTAAGGGATGTTGCCTTTGATAAGGAAAAGTGGTGGGGTGTTTTAGCCTGATTTGGACTGGGCAGGCATTTTTTGCCCTTCCAAATTGTCCTTCCAATGCCCCAACTTCAGGGTTGATTCCCTCCTCAAGTAGGGGACAACAAATGGGTAACTTGTTCCCCATATTCATGTAGATAATAGCTCCAGTTTTAGCTAATATACCCCTCCCTAATAAGGGTGTGGGACTTTCAGGCATAACAAGAAAGGCATGTGAAAAGAGCAAAGTCTCCCAATTACAACTGAGGAGGTGGGAGAAATACCTGGTTGTCCAGGATTCCTCGGATGGTAACGGACCTTGAAGACAGTCGTCCAGGACAGGAGATTAACAGTGAGAAGGCTGTACCAGTGTCCAGGCGGAAGTCAATTTCCTGGCCCTCAATGGTTAAACGTACTCAGGGCTAAGTGAAGGTGATGACATGAGCTGATGCTTGCCCTCAGCACCCTCAGTCCTGTTGTTGGATCATCTGGTTAGGGGCTTCTGACCCAGAGAACCTTTGTCCTCTGGGGCAGTGCACCTTCCAGTGATTGCTTCAGCATAGCGGACATGGACAAGGGCGTGACTTATTTCTCGTTGGACAATCTTTTTTGAAGTATCCTCATAAACCACAATGATGACAAGCCTTACCGGGTGATTGGCCCACTCCACTTTCTGTCCTCTCTGAACCGCCAAGGTTTGTTTGTCTGAGGGCCATGACTAAGGCTGTGGCCTTTCTCTGATCTCACTTTTCCTTTTGGGCCTATTCCTCTAGGTCCCTATTATAGAACACTGAGGTTGCCAGGTTTAATAATGCCTCCAGATTTTGTTCAGGGCCTAGGGATTGCTTTTGGAGCTTTCTCCTTATATTTGCAACTGATTGGGTAATAAACTTATCTTTTAGAATCAGTTGACCTTCGAGTGATTCAGGTGACAGGGGAGTATATTTTCTTAAGGCCTTCCATAGCCACTTGAGGAAGGCAGGATTTGAGTTATGGTGGACATCATTGAATAATTCATGGACTTTTTCCTAATTCTCTTTAGTCCTTCTAGAACACAGGTCAACAGATGTTTACAACTCCAGTTCCCATGATCTGAGTCAAGATCCCAGTGGGGATCCATACCGCTGATTGGTCCACTTTACAGAGTGCTGATTGGTGCATTTACAAACCTTTAGCTAGACACAGAGAGCTGATTGGTACGTTCACAATCCTTTAGCTAGACAGAAAAGTTCTCCAAGTCCCCTACACGATTAGCTAGACACAGAGCACTGATTGGTGTATTTACAAACCTTTAGCTAGACACAGACTGCTGATTGGTGCATTTACAAACCTTTAGCTAGACAGAAAAGTTCTCCAGGTCCCCACCTGACCCAGAAGCTCAGCTGGCTTTACCTCTCAATGGCATTCACCGTGGGACTTTGCGGCACCTAGCCTGGGCACTCTGGCAGCCCAGAGGGAGCTCTGATCAAGAGCTCCTGATCAAGCCTAGCAGGCGCTGACTGGCCATGCCCTGTGTGGGGCCCGCTGAGCCTGCGCCCACCTGGAACCCATGCCAGCCAACGAGCACCACACGCAGCCCCGGTTCCCACCCGCGCCTCTCACTCTACACCTCCCTGTGAGCAGAGGGAAGTAGCTCTGGCCTGGGCCAGCCCCAGAGAGGAGCCCCCACAGCACAGTGGCTGGCTGAAGGGCTCCTCCAGCTCGAGCATGGCCAGAGTGGATGCCAAGGCCAAGGAGGTGCCCGAGAGAAAGTGAGGGCTGCTAGGACGTTGTCACCTCTCAGTATCATCCCTAATACCCAAATCAGGAAAGGATATAACAAAAAAAGAAAACTGAAGACTATATCCCTGATGAACATCGATGCAAAAATCCTCAACAAAATACTAGCTAACTGAATCCAACAGCACATCAGCAAGATAATACATCATGATCAAGTGGGTTTCATCTCAGGGATACAGAGATGGTTTAACATATGCAAGTCAGTAAATAAATCAAATAAACATAATTAAAAACAAAAACCACATGATCATCTCAATAGAAGAAGAAAAAGCATTTGATAAAATCCAGCATAACTTTGTGACAAAAACCCTCAACAAACTAGGCATAGAAGGGACTTACCTCAAAGTAATAAAAGTCATGTGTGACAAGCCCACAGCCAACATCATACTGAATGGGGAAAAGTTTAAAGCATTCCCACTGAGAACTGGAACAAGATAAGGACGCCCACTTTCATTACTTCTATTCAACATAGTACTAGAAGTCCTAGCCACAGCAATCAGGCAAGAGAAAGAAATAAAGGGCATCCAAATGTGAAATGAGGAAGTCAAACTGTTGCTGTTCACCAATGACATGATTGTATACCTAGAAAACCTTAAAGACTCATCCAAAAGGCTTTTAGATCTGATAAATGCATTCAGTAAAGTTTCACATTACAAAATCAATGTACAAAAGTCAGTAGCACTACTGTATACCAACAATGAACAAGCTAAGAATCAAGTCAAGAACTCAATCCCTTTTACAACAGCAGCAAAAAAAACAAAACAAAACAAACAAACAAAACTCTAAGAATATACTTAAGCAAGGAGGTGAAAGACCTCTACAAAAGAAAACTACAAAACACTGCTGAAAGAAATTATACATGACAGTGGTCAGCAACGTTTTTGGCATCAGGAACCAGTATTGTGGAAGACAATTTTTCCATGGACTGGAGTGACAGCAGATGGATGGGGAGGGGGTTGGTTTTGGGATGAAACTGTTCCACCTCAGATCATCAGGCGTTAGATTCTCATTAGGAGCATGCAACCTAGACCCTTCACAAGTGTATTTCACAACAGAGTTTGCACTCACTTCTAGGAATAGCATTCCAATCTGCTGTTTTATGTATTTATTCCCATGGGAATCTATGGAATACAAGGACAGAAGCAGTGTTTTTCCTTCCTTCCTTCCTTCCTTCCTTCCTTCCTTCCTTCCTTCCTTTTTTTCTTTCTTAGAGTCTCACTCTTTTGCCCAGGCTGAAGTGCAATGGTGACATCTGGGCTCACTGCAACCTCTGCCTCCCCTGTTCAAGCCATTCTCCAGCCTCAGCTTCCCTGGTACCTGAGACTACAGGCATGCATCATCATACCTGGCTAATCTTTATATTTTTAGTAGAGATGGGGTTTCACCATGTTGGCCATGCTGGTCTCGAACTCCTGACCTCAAGTGATCCACTCACCTCAGCGTCCCAAAATGCTGGGATTATAGGAATGAGCAACCATGCCCCGCCATCTTTCTTAATCTCTACTATACTTCCAGTGTCTGGAAAGCTATCTGGAACTTAGTGGTCTCCCAGGATTTAAAGCATTAAAATGAATCTAATTTCTTACTAAATACCTAGTTTTTTTAATCCCAGCAACAGATCTTCTGACACTATTTCCTACTTTCAGTTGTGTGTGCACTTAATGATTTTATTTACATTTTTCAATGGGACTTAGTGTGCGATGAACAGCCACTCAAATCATTGTCATAATCCTATGAGAATCTTATGCCATCACTGATCTGATAGGAGGCAGAGCTCAGGCAGTAACGCTCACCTCCTGCTGTGTGGTCAGGTTTCTAACAAGACACTGACTGGTGCCAATCTGTGGCCTGGGGGTTAGGATCTCCTGATATGTGACACAAACAAATAGAAACTCATCCCATGCTCGTGGATAGGAAGAATCAATATTGTGAAAATGACCATCCTGCCCAAAGAAACCTACTGATTCAATACAATTGCCATCAAAATACCATCATCATTTTTCACAGAATTAGAAACAAATTCTAAAATTTATATGAAAACAAAAAAGAGCCCACATAACCAAAGCAATACTAAGCAAAAAGAACAAGTCTGGGGCATCACATTACCATACTTTAAATTTTGTTACTGCAAGGCTGTAGCTACCAAAACAGGATGGTACTGGTATAAAAAGAGGCACTTAGACAAATGGAACAGAATAAAGACCCAGAAATAAAGCAAAATACTTATAGCCAACTGATCTCTGACAAAGCATACAAAAACATAAATTGGGGAAAAGAGGTCTTACTCAATAAATGGCGTTGGGAAAACTGGCATACCACATGAAGAAAAATGAAACCAGATCCCCATCTCTCATCTCATACAAAAATCAAGTCAACATGGATCAAAGACTTAAGTCTAAGGCCTGAAATCATGAAAATGCTAGAAGATAACATTAGCAACACTCTTCTGAATATTGGCCTAGGCAAAAAAATTCATGACTAAGACCCCAAAACCAAATGCAACAAAAACAAAAATAAATAAATGGGACCTAATTAAACTAAAAGCTTCTGCAAAGTAAAACAAGTAATCAACAGAGTAAACAGACAACCCACAGAGTGGGAGAAAATATTTGCAAGCTATGCATTCAACAAAAGACTAATATCCAGAATCTATAAGGAACCTAAATCAGCAAGAAAAGAATAATCTTATCAAGAAGTGGGCAAAAAACATGAATAGACTATTCTCAAAAGAAGATATACAGATGTCCAAGAAACATATAAATTCTCAACATCTCTAATTATTAGGGAAATGCAAATTGAAACCACAATGCAATACCACCTTACTCCTGCAAGAATGGCCATAATTTAAAAATTAAAAAATAATAGATGCTGGCATAAATGTGGTGAAAAGTTTAAGGAGATATATAGCACATATATATGTATATATATAAAAAATAAATATATAAATATATATATTTAAAATATATAAGGTGGGTAACTAGCAAGAAATATTAATACATTGTGAGGGAAGGGTGTTAGAACACTTTGGCTCCATGTAGAACAAACTCTGAAGGGTAATTAATGTTCCAGAGTCTGAATGCTAATACTGTTTGAACTCTCACCTGTCCTACAGTATCAGGGTGAAGATTGGATTTCTCTTCTATCACAGATACTGTTAAATATAGTGACCCCCAAGTTTCTCTTCAAAGAATCAGTATGTCAATATGTTCAGCTCTCTTATTCTTTGATTCTCTATTTTAAAGTTTAACTTCCTAGCTCTTTTCACTCCCTTGCTTCTAGTTTCAGTAAACGACTTTCCCACCAGTCCTACTCAGTAGTTCACATCTGTTTCCCTTGTCACCTGCTTTGACCTGAGTCACCCCTGGTCACCTGCTTTGACCTGACTCATCCTGAGCCACCAGTTCTGTAACCGCCCTTCCCACCATACTACTCACCCCACTACTGTGGCTCCTACTCCTGCTCTTTTAAAAATAGCCAATCAGAATTAGCTTAGACTGTGAGGTCCAACCCTAGCCCCAATAGGGAACGACACAGCAGTAGGGCCCTATGTCAGGAATAAGCACTCCTTTCCCTCCCATGTCCAGGTGTGCTGTTGCCATTGTTCCGTCTGTGAGGAACACTCTTTCTGCAGAAAGTAAAAATTGCCTTGCTGAGAAAATTAATGTTCGAGTGCTATTTCTTTGTAGCACCAGGGAACAAGCATTTTGCATTTCTAACAGATACCAACAGCCAGATTTATACCTGCCCTAGTCAAGGCAGACTTCAGCTTTTCCTCTCAACAATCTCTTGTCCCTGTTCCCCAAATTCAGAAGAACTAGAAGAAGAGTGAATATGGTAAGCAGTCAAGCACAGGGAATTAAACATGCTGCACCCACCCACACATATGTCCATGCTAGTTCATGAAATGGAATATGGTCAATACTGAATTGACTGCTGGTTGCAAGAAAACCTAAACTGAACCTGAATTTTGATATTAGATTTTATTGATCTACTTAATACCTGCAAATTTGACTATTCTAACACCAAAATCTAACAAAGAAAGCAATGGAATATTCCAGATATATTATTTGGGGCAGAGAAGGAAGATCAGATAAAAGTATTGAGAGTTATGATTTTAAAAAAACCTGTTTCCTGAATGGTTTACCTTAAATTTAATCCGTTCATTGAACTGGTTAAACAAGTAGTTTTCCCAAAGCTAGTAGTTAACTCTTATTTATTGCTTGTCTCCTTACTCTCCTTGCTGGTTTCTGTCTGAATAGATATTTGCCCACTTCAAGGATCCTGCTGGGAAGGATAAAGACCCTAAACTTGACATTTTTGACTTAGACATTTTTCATGGCTCACAAAATATGTTGTATGTAGTCAACCTTCAATACTTAATATAAACTGATACTATGACTATTTGTTTCAGAGGTTTCCTGAGAATAAAAATAAATGCATAATGTCTTTTTTTTTTTCCAGCATGAGCACGTTTTCTTCTTGTGTTGTGATTCCTTGCTTTTTGACTGGCTAAACTTTATCACTCTGGACTCTATATTCACAATTTTGTCTGTTTCCCACTTAATCTTATAAAGGTGTTGCTGTTTTTTTAAGAACACAACTAAATGTGACACTTCATGATAGGTTTTCCAAGCATGTGACACTCCTATTCTGCACTCACTTCTAAGAATAGCACTCCAATCTGCTGTTTTATATCTCTATTCCCACCAGAATCTATCAAATACAAGGGCAGGAGCAGTCTCTCTCTTAATCTCTGCTATAATTCCAGGGTCTGGAAAACTACCTTGAACTTAGTGGTCTCCCAGGGTTTACAACATTAAAACAAATCAAATTTCTTACCAAATACTTAGTTTTTCCTCCCAGCAACACATCTTCTAACACTATTTTCTGCCTTCAGTTGTGTGTGAACTTAATGTTTTTATTTACATTTTTCATTGGGATTTAGCGTGTGATAAATAGCCACTCAAATCATTGTAACAATCTATATTTATGGCAAGGTAAACGACCGGAACACCAATAAGTGGCTACTTTGCCAACAGGTGAGTTTCATCCTTTAATCTTCAAGTAATTCAAAGATAATAACTAAGCAATCTATTTGTTAAGAACAATGACATGCTGAAGGCCAGTAGTATATTTTCAACAAGTAAAAAATTGATTTGGAAAGTGTCAAATAAATAACACAGACTGGGTAAAGATGTATCATTCCAAAGAAGGAGTAATGCCTAAAGTCAGCAATGATAGACTTTCAGAAGTTAAGAAGGTAAATTAGAGGCTTTATTTAAAAGTAAGAAACCAGAGGAAATTACAGTAACATCCTGGTAATAGGATCGAAATTGGTAAACATGCAAAGGTAGGTGTCATCAAGGTAAGACATGAAGAGCATAAAGGCTTAAATTGGTTGCATAACATTCATATGAGGGTATAATGTAAAGAAAGGTAAAAATGCTCAGATTCTGAAAGACTTTGAAGGGCAGGCTAATGAGATTTTATTTTCTTCTTGGGTCATAGGATATTAAAAGTGTTATTGATATTTTCTGTGATATGATGGAACTGGATTTACAAAGAAAGACTTGTCAGCTCAAGAAAAGAAACTAGAGGACTATGAAATAAGAAATACACAAAAACTACAGCAATAACAAATAAGAGAGGAAACTGCAATGTTGTAGGTATTTGGATACAGAATTATAATAAGTGATAATAAAACATTCAAAAATGTTTATCAAGGGAGTCTGTATATCTCAATTCTATAAGTTAAGAAAGGAAGTAACATGGTAGAACCTTGAAAAATTGTGGCTCAACCCTGCTCCCCCTTTTTAAATATAAGCACAAAGACTGTTCTGTAAACATTTCAAACCAACAGATCGTTACTCGATGCTTACAATTTACCAGATGTTGACTGACCTTTGTTATTCTAAGACAACACCTGTTGACAAGCAGTTTAAGTATTCTTAGGAAATATGAGCATTTTTTAAGAGTAATTTTACCTAGTCTGATAAATGCTGCAATTGAGGTAAGCAAAAGATGCTGTAGGGTCGTATGTGGGAGGTCTAGAGAAGACTTCCTGTCTAATGGTGTACTGCACTGTATTTTGTTTCTTTAATGTTTTACTAACTCAATTTGTTATTCCTTAGATTGGACCAGAAATCACTGTTGCTATGTTTCCTCCAATTATTGGATTTCTGAGAACTTGTTAATTTGCCCCAATCTTTTAAGTTAACTGTACATTAAGATTCATTATGTCAATATCCCTGGGCACAATAACTGGCAATAACATTATACTTCATAAGTAGTTACTTACAGTCCTCTTTGCCTCTAGTTGAGTAAATGAAGCAGTCTTCATTTGATTGCCTATTGAAATTCTTATCTCTTTCAGTTGTAGAATGGATTCCAAGAAAATATCTGCCCAAAATTACAACAGTTCTTTCACTGTTGATGGGTAGTGGCCAGATTTCACTGGCTGGATTGGTTTTTGTCTTTTGAGAATAGCACATCCTTCAGTTCATAACTCTATGCCATATTTTGCCCTTTTTCCCTGTGGTATGTTTAATTTTATTTTATATTTGTGTTAGTTTATGGGACCCTAGGAACTGAAGATTTGTCATGTCATTCTGGTTACGTATTACTCTGTAACAAACTTAGTGAGTAAAAGAACAACGATTTTTTTCTCTCTCATTTCTGTAGTTTGACTCTGCTGGGCAATTTTTCCTCGTGATGCAGTTAGATGATGGCTGGGCTGCACCTGACCCAGTGTATTGAAAGATAAACTGTCACATGTGCTACCACGAAAACAACCTTTAGGCATATAAGACCTTCCTTTGGTTGACATAATAGAAGACCCTTCCGTGATAGGTAAAAAAGCTAATTTTTAAATTAATCTTGTTGAGATTATTCTATTTAATAACACGCTGAATATGAAAACAAAATTGATAAGAGAATCAAATGAGATGATCAAATGGAAGTATTTTGAAATAAACCAAGATTAAGAGAAGAAATCCTATTAGAATTTCTATGTGAGTAGGAAAGTGAGGAGACTTAAGAGGGATTTCCAGTAAAATACTTTCGCATTCTTGGAATGCATCTACATTGCCCGAATTATGTAATACTCAATTTGTTTTATATCATTTAATTATCTAGTGGGTTCTCCAACTTTTCATTTATTTATTTCTTCCTGTTATTTTTTATTTTCTATTTATTTTGTATCAAATTTCTCATAGTGATTTTTAAGTCCTAGTGAGCTAACTCCAACATCTGTATCAAACATGACGCTGTGTATGACGTTTGGATTTCTTTTCATTTTCAGTCATATGGGCCTGTTTCCTCAACATGCCTAGTACATTTTAAAAATCAAATTAGCAACATTGTGCATAAAAATTGAAAAGGCTCTGTGCAATGCCACCTACCTCTCAAGAGGGTTTACACTTCCCTCTGCTGGCCAGGTAGAGTGGCAACTGTTTATTGTAATCCAGGTATGTGGCAAGGCTCAGTCTACCTCTGAAATATGTCTGAGAATTTATTGTGTGCTTTTTTTTTTTTTTTTTAAATGAGGGCCTTATGTAATCTCTATAATATCTCTCCTTATTGTGCCCTAATTTCTAATTTAGTTTTCTAAGACTATTCTGCTCTGCTTTTCAGATACTATCTGTTTTGTGTTTAGCTTCCCATACCACTTGATATGTAGCAATCACTACGAGGACAAAAAATGCCATATTCTTGAAACCCCCTTGCTATGGTAAAAGTTCTAGTACTTTTACTCTGGGTTTCTGCATAAGCCCAGAATTGGAAGGTCTTATATTTTGTTTTATAAATGAACAGAATATATAATACATATGTTCAGTCAGAGCATAGCGTTTATTGCCAAAGAACTTGAGAGAGGCAAACACCTAGAAAAGCCTTATTGAGGAAGTAGATATTCTGCGTAGTTGCAACCTGGATAGAGAATATATGCCAAATTGTGCAGATTGAGAAGAGCTGCACCATTTAAAGGGAGTTTTCTGACTTAGTCTGGGTTCCTCTTGAAATAGATTCTAGGACAATGATCTATGGTGCAAGTTTTTCTTTTCTTTTCTTTTCTTTTAAATTCGGGATGTGACCCAAGGGATCATGAATAGGAAAGTGGATAGGGAAAAAAATATATCGGGTGTACAAATCAGCAGGGTACTAATGTAGAATCTGAGGTTCAATCTCCCTGGGGTCTTCTGGGAGACTGCGTTAGCATGCCTCAGAGTTGTGCTCCCTAAGTAGCACAAAGATGGAGGATGCTTTTCCTAAGGTGGTTAACTTCCTGGCACTTCCAATCTGTCCCATGAAAACACTGACTTTACTACTGTGGTCAGAGAAAACCCTTTGGCGGTAGACATAGATACTTATACTTAGAAACCACTAGAATGTATGAGAACACTGGGTAACAAAGGAATAGGCAAGGCACTTATATCATCTACTGCAATATTCCAGATGACATGAAGGCTACCTTGAGGGTTTTATACTAGCTAATACAAGAAGTAAAATGAATGGTGCAGCATGTTTCCAGTAGTAGCAGAAATAAAAAATGAACGTTCAGAGATAGATACACTAAAAGTAATGTAGGAAAAGAGTAAATTGGATGATGTACAGAGACCAAAATTTTATGTAAAATCACAGAGGTTTGAAAAGATTTAAATTACAGGTTAAGAAATTTGGGTAGTAACCTGTGTACAGCAGGGCATAATTGAGTTACTGATATTTCATGAGGCATGATAAACTATTTATTTAGAAAAATAGCATGTCAGGAGTAAGAAAAGGAGAATGGAGAAATGTGCATTAACATGGTACAAATACATTAACTGCTATCTTAGTTCATTTAGGCTGCTAAAATAAAATATCACAAGCTGGGTGGCTTAGAAACAGGAATTTATTTCTCACAGTACTGGATACTGGAAAGTCTAAAATCAAGAGGCCTTCAGAGTCAGTGTCTGGTGAGGGCTCACTTACTGGTACACAGAAGGCCTCTTTTCCTCTGTCTTCATATGGCAGAAGGAACGAGCTAGCTCTCTGGGGTGTCTTTCATGAAGGTTCCAGTCCCATTCATGATCTCTACTCTCATGACCTGATCACCTTCCAAACGCTCCACTTCCTAATACTATCACCTTGGGACTTAGGATTTCAACATAGGACTCTGGGGGATGACACAAACATTCAGACCATAGCAACTGGTTAGTCAAATATTTTCAAAGTGAAAAGACTGAAATGCTGTAAAAAATAAAATGAACAGATAAAGAAAATACAACTGAAGAAAAAGGAATGGAAGGTCTCATTACGGAGGATGGTGAAAGAGATTATGGTACCTGATAAAAGTTAGAGTGAAGCCAGCAACAAGGTTGGAAAAATTTTATGGATAAAGATTTGTTTGAAAAGAGTCAGTCGGATGAATCATCATTGAAAGCTTATTATTGTCCAGACATAGCTAGCTACAGTAGCTTTCCCTTATCAGGTGATACATTCCAAGATCAACAGTGGATGCCTGAAACCATGGATAGTGACAAACTCTAACTATACTGAGTTTTTTTCCCTATACAAAAATACATACCTCTGATAAAGTTTAATTTATAAGTTAGGCATAGTAAGACATTAGCAACAATAACTAATAATATAAAGGAACAATTATAACAATATACCAGCATCACGACTCTTGCACTTTGGGGGCATTATTAAGAACAATGAGAGTTACTTGAACATAAGCACTGTGCTGTCTCAACAGTGGATCCGGTAACCCACATGGCTACTAAATGACTAATGGGCAGGTAGAATATAAAGTGCAGAGACACTGGACAAAGGGATGATTCACATCGCAGCTGGATGGAAGAGGATGGCATGAGATTTCATCATGCTAATTAGAATGACACACAATTTAGAACTTATGAATTATTTCTGGAATTTTCTATATATTTTCAGACCATGGTTGACCTCAGATGACTGAGAGCATGGACAGTAAAACTATACATAAGGGGCCAACACTATACTGATATTTGTACGACATATAAAAACTATCTTGATTATTCAAAACTCACAATCTTTTTTGAGAAATGACATTTATTAGAATTTTTCCATATGTTGGTGTAATTACAAAGAGTAAGAGAGAACAGAAAATAAAGCAGATATCTCCCAAACTAGAAGTTCTCAGGATAATTTATACAATTGTACATTGTTACAATGGCATATAAACTGTTTTTAGGTCATTTACTTACTCAACTGGTTTTCTCCCACATTTGGCTGGAAACCCAAGTTGACTTTTTTTCCCCGTTCTTGGGACTCAGGCACTTACTCAGTTTTGCTCTAACCTTCAGTTTACTGTGTAATAAGTTTTCTTTTGTCAACATTATTGGGGACAATATACAGCATTTATCTTGTACTCCAAGGTTGACTTAGTTCTTATCCTTTCTCACCTAATCTGGTCAAAGTATTTAGTACACCTTTTACGTGATGATCTGTTGATACTTTTCTTAAGTTGTAGAATGCATTCCAATCAATGCCAGACCCATGATGCTGACAGTAACATCTCTGCCTATGAGCTCTGGCTAGGTGTTGCTGGCTGGACTGGCTTATGTTTTCAGGCACTGGCACATGCAACAATTTCTTATTTCTGTGCCCAACTTTGTTTTCTTTCTGTTTTTCTGATATGAAGAATTTTTTGTTTTCCTTGTGAAGATTAGGTGCTGAAACTTTAATAAACAGAGATGACTGGTCACTCTTCATCTCTATTAGAATTTTTTAAAAGCACAGGAAAGGACTCAATGTATAAATCTAAAAAATTTAAGCAATGCTATAAATTAAACATTAAGTCAATTAAATCAATTTAATTTAGCTTGATTACACATACCCCACCACACATACACACACACACACACACACACACACACACATACTCAGAGAAATAATTAATAGGCAGCATGTTTCTTACAGAAAAAGAAAAGTGGGATTAAACGAGCAATGACCATAATTTGGAAGAACTGAAACTTGTGAGAAATATGCTGGAACTTCATTAAGGACAAGATAGGAAGAGCTTTACAATATAAAGGTGGCAGTAGTTTCTGAAATGTGGGGAAAAATTGAGGCAATAGTTTATCTAACATTAGTAACTTTTTTCTCACTCATATGGTTTGGCTTTGTGTCCTCGCCCAAATCTCATCTTGTAGCTCCCGTAATTCCCATGTGTTATGGGAGATACCTGGTGGGAAATGATTGAATTATGGAGGTGGGTTTTTCCTGTGCTGTTCTCATGATAGTGAATGGGTCTCACGAGATCTTATGTCCTTAAAAATAGGAGTTGCCCTGCACAAGCTCTCTTTTTGCCTGCTGCCATCCACATAAGATATAACTTGCTCCTCTGTGCCTTCTGCCATGATTGCAAGGCCTCTCCAGTCATGTGGGACTGTAAGTTCAATAAACCTCTTTCTTTTGTAAATGGCCCAGTCCCGGGTATGTCTTTATCAGCAGCACAAAAACAGACTAATACAGTAAATTGGTACCAGGAGTGGGGCACTGCTGAAAGGGTACCAGAAAATGTGGAAGCCACTTTGAAACTGGGTGACAGGCAGGGGTTAGAACAGTTTGGAGGGCTCAAAGGAAGATAGGAAAATGTAGGAAAGTTTGGAACTCCCTAGACATTTGTTGAATGGCTTTGACCAAAATGCTAATAATGATATGGACAATGAAATCCAGGCTGAGGTGGTCTCAGATGGAGATGAGGAACTTGTTGGGAACTGGAGCAAAGATGATTCTTATGTTTTAGCAAAGAGACTGGCAGCATTTTGCCCTTGCCTTAGAGATTTGTGGAACTTTGAGAGAGATGAGTTAGGGTATCTGGTGGAAGAAATTTCTAATCAGCAAAGCATTCAAGAGGTGATTTGGGTGCTGTTTAGGGCATTCAAGAGGTGATTTGGGTGCTGTTAAGGGCATAAAATCTTGGAAATTTTGCAGCCTGACGATGCAATAGAAAAGAAAATCTCATTTTCTGTGGAGAAATTTAAGTTGGCTACAGACATTTGTATAAGTAGTGAGGAGCCTAATGTTAACCACCAAGACAATGAGGACAATGTCTCCAGGGCATCTCAGAGACCTTTGCAGCAACCATTCTGATCACAGGTCCAGAGGACTAGGAGGAAAAAGTGGTTTTGTGGGCCGGACCCAGGGTCCCAGTGCTGTGTGCAGCCTAGGGACTTGGTGCCTTGCATCCCAGCCGCTCCAGCCATTTCTGAAAGGGGCCAATTCAGAGCTCGGGACATGGCTTCAGAGGGTGCAAGCCTCAAGCCTTGGCAGCTTCCACATGGTGTTGAGCCTGCAAGTGCACAGAAGTCAAGCATAGAGATTTGGAAACCTCCACCTAGATTTCCGAAGATGTGTGAAAACACCTGGATGCCCAGGCAGAAGTTTGCTGTAGGAGCAGGGTCCTCATGGAGAACCTCTACTAGGGCAGTGCAGAAGAGAAATGTGAGGTGGGAGCCCCCACACAGAGTCCCCACTGGGGCACTGCCTAGTGGAGCTGTGAGAAGAGGGTCACCATCCTCTAGACCCCATAATGGTAGATCCACTGACAGCTTGTACCATGTGCTAGGAAAAGCTGCAGACACTCAATGACAGCCCATTAAGTCAGCTAGGAAGGAGACTGTACCCTGCAAAGCCAGAGGGGCAGAGCTGCCCAAGACTATGGGAAGCTACCTCTTGCATCAGCGTGACCTGGATACAAGACCTGGAGACAAAGGAGATCATTTTGGAGCTTTAAGATTTGACTATCCCACTGGATTTTGGACTTGCATGAGGCCTGTAGCCCCTTCATTTTAGTCAATTTCTCCCATTTGGAATGGCTGTACTTACCCAATGCCTGTACCCCAATTGTATCTAGGAAGTAACTAACTTGCTTTTTATATTACAGGCTCATAGGCAGAAAGGACTTGCTTTGTCTTGGATGACACTTTGGACTGTGGACTTTTGAGTTAATGCTGAAATGAGTTGAGACTTTGGGGGACTATTGGGAAGGCATAATTAATTTTGAAATGTAAAGATATGAGATTTGGGAGGGGCCATGGGTGGAATGATGTGGTTTAGCTCTGTGTCCCCAACCCAATCTCATCTTGTAGCTCCCATAATTCCCATGTGTTGTGGGAGGGACCTAGTGGGAGATGAATGAATTATGGGGGCAGATTTTTCCCATGCTGTTCTTGTGATAGTGAATGGGTCTCATGAGATCTGATGGTTTTAAAAATAGGAGTTGCACTGCACATGCTCCCTTTTTGCCTGCTGCCATCCACGTGAGATGTGTCTTGCTCCTCCTTCCCTTCTGCCGTGATTGTGAGACCTCCCCAGCCATGTGGGACTATAATTCCAATAAACCTCTTTTGTAAATTGCCCAGTCTTGGGTATGTGTTTATCAGCAGCATGAAAGCAGAGTAATACACTCACTCTCTCCGAAAAATTAAAAATCCAAACATCAGAAATGCTGCTTCCAAATATAAGAATAAGAAGAATAAAAAATGAATTATCAATAAAATAAAATGTAGGTAAGTTAACTGTTGAGGGAGAAAAAAATGACCTTAGTTCTCTCCAGAGTCATTCCTGCTAAGTTGGAAAGCTCAGGATGTTCTGCAGAAGTCTCACCACTAAGGGAATCAAGGTCTCTGTAACTTCTTATCCTGTTTGGGATGGGCCTCCTACTCCATTTCACCATCTTTGCCTCTCCTCAGAAAGGACATCATCAGAGTCTGCCCTTTGTATCCAGCAAGTTGGGTAAAGCATTAAAGAAAATGAAGAAAATGACTCATTTAAGAGGAAGGAAAGATGTTAGAAAGAATCTGCATATTGAAATAAGACAAAAATAGTGATGCTTTAGAGTTTCCTCATTATCAATAAGAAAATAAATAAAAATAAGTTGTGTGACCGATAGTCAAAGGATAAAAGCCACAAAAACCAAAAATATCAAGTCAAAATACAGACAATGATACTGAGCTTTTTTGGCCATGTGATGAATCCTATTAGGAAACAAGGGAAAATGCTATGCTATTAGTACACTACTAAAGATAGCCTGGCTGAAGTGGTATTTATTGTATGTGACAAGACAATTATACAATGTAGACTTATTAAAAATGAAATTGGAGTCACTTATCAGTTCAGGAAAGCTCCCTTGGAAGTTAGGTGATGGCACTGGTTTTATTAACACCAGTATCTGTCATTTTTTCTCCCAATATTTCATATGGTCTTTCCTCTCAATTGTCTTTCTTGTTTCATAATTTTAAGGGGACACCTTAGTAAAAGCCTGCCTATGCTGCTGAATGGCAAAGATACTAAGAGAGGAATCACCACTGATAGAAAAGATTTTGTAATCATTTTTAACTAGTGAGCTGGTAACTGAATAACTGATGACAAAAGCTAAGGCAATGATAATTGAAGAACATGATTCAATGAAATTACAGCCTATATTTCAATCTGATCCTTAGAGAATACTTTAAATATACAGGATAACTCCAGTGTGAAGCCACAGGCAATCTCCATAATGTTTCTACCATTGCTTGTACATCTCAGTTGGGCTTGGTTCTACCACATGAAATTATTGCAGCTAAATATTAAAAAAGTAAAACATTTGAAGAAGGTCAGTTTTCTTCCTTCTACTCCCAGTAGAACTGGTATGTGGCACTTTCTGGATATTTTTGGGGAAAATGAATGGATGAAAATGGAATCAGTGAGCTAAGACTTGGAAATATCCTCAACTCATAAAGAAATCACGCTAGAGTATAATAAACATTGTGCCAGGTACCAAGTATACAGCTATGACTAATTGTGCTCAGAAACTCACATATACATGAAACAATATATAACACAGTAATATAAGGAAGGTATAAACAAGGAGCCATAGGAAGACCCAGAAAATAATTCCTTTGAAGAAGTTAGTTTGTGGAAGAAACTTTGTATTATAAAAGATTTGATTTGTATTTGCCGTTTAACCTCATTTAGTTGTAAATTTCTTCCCCATAAAGTGGGAGTAATATTAGTAATTGCCTAACTTTCACATAGGATTTGTAAATAACTCAAGATGAAAACTGAAAATTCTTCATAATGTGGAAAGAACTACACTCATTTCCAATTGTATTCACATGTTGTTCTAGCAAAGAAATTATACTTATTTTGTTCTCAAGTAGGATTATGAAATGATGTGGAGGAGAATATGAAATAATTTTGAGGTAATGTAAGTCAAGGAATGCTTGTTACAGTTTTTTTCTCATTAGTGTTTTCAATGTGTGTTTCAAATTACTTTCACTTTGAAGGTTTTGCAATCTATAATGAAAAAAGAACTTGCTTCTTTCAGTTAAGGAAAAAAAAATCATTGTCAATTCCTCGTGTACAGCATAATGTTTTTCCTGTGTTTCCTGAAGTTTGTCTTCTCCCTTTATTCTGCGACTTTTAGATAATATTACCAGAACCACACTAACTACATTAGGTTCAATACACTCAGTTTTATTGAGAAGTAGAAACGTATGTAATTTTAAAAATAAAAATAAACTCTCGACCTAGTTTTTTTTGTTTGTTTGTTTGTTTGTTTGTTTGTTGTTGTTGTTGAGACGGACTCTCGTACTGTCGCCCAGGCTGGAGTGCAGTGGCGTGATCTCAGCTCACTGCAAGCTCCGCCTCCTGGGTTCATGCCACTCTCCTGCCTCAGCCTCCCGAGTAGCTGGGACTACAGGGGCCAGCTATCAAGCCCGGATTTTTTTTTTTTTTTCTACTTTTAGTAGAGACGGGGTTTCACTGCATTTGCCAGCATGGTCTCGATCCCCTGACCTTGTGATCTGCCTGCCTCAGCCTCCAAAAGTGCTGGGATTACAGGCGTGAGCCACTGCAAGTACATGTATTTTACAGAGAGATGGGGAAAGATGAACTAACAGAAACCTGTTTCACTGAAGACTATAATAGAAGTAATTGATAGCACATTTTAGGAAAGAAGACCAACTCTTTACATTAGGAAGCAACATTCCATAATGAATAATAATATCATGTTTTGAGTCACAGGATGATACTAAACTTCTTGCTACAACACTTAGTAACTATGATAGTGGGTAATTTGTTTATTCTCTTTAATTATAAAATTGTGATAATACTTCAAAATGTTACTTTACAGTTTACATTTATAACCTTCAACAGATACTTATTTGGCACCTATTTGTTCATTATTCTTCTAGGCACAGTACATCCAGCAATGTACAACATAGATAAAGCCTCTGCTGTCACTAGACATTCTTTCTAGTAGGGGAAAGTAAAAAGCGAATAAACACTTATTAGATGCTGCAAACATCACGATGTAAAATAAGTCCTGGTGAAATTATAGAGATGAAAAACAGATCAGTGGTTGTCAGGGATTTGAAGAGAAGGGAGGATTAATTAGGTGAAGCATAACATTTTAATTTTGGAACTGAAAATCCCTGAGATAATACTTGTCTTCACCAAAAAACTTGTCTTCAACAAAAAGTGTTTGGCACAAATGTCTTTGTCTTTCTCATATCATTTGAACTTTGTATTTGTAAAGGAGAAGGTAATATTATGTTTTTGACTTTGGTGTTACGTATTTGTATTCTAAGCATGGTGTATCCGTAATGAAATAACATGATAAATATTTAAAGTGTAGAAAATAATAATAATGTATCATTATTGAATTAGAATGAATTAGAATGATTTATTATTGAATTAGAATGAAAATGTCCTTTCATCCTCTATTATCTTTCAGAGATTTTATGCAATTTTTTTCCCTTTTTTGGTCTGATATTTGACTCAAAATTTAGGGAGTGATATGTTTTTCTCTCAGGCTCTACTCGGAGTTGTGGGCTTCCCAACCAAATGTCTTTTATTTTTTGCAATGAGAGTTCTCAAATGTGTTAATAGTTTGTCCCTTTTTTACCTTAGCTACACATTCATTCCCCAAGCTAAGAATGGCAGTTTGGGGAGGATGTTTATCACAGTATGTAAAAATTTGTTAAATGGTGTTTGATGTACTGATCATTCTAATATGATGACAATAACTTCACTGTAGCTTGGTGGTATGCTCCAGTATTTTAACATCGAGTGCTAATAAAAGAGTAGCATTTAATGTACATTATATTTAATTGAACTGGTTATCAATAAATATATTATAAAATAATGTAATATATCAGTTATATCATATAATGTAATAAATTTTAAGTTATATAGTTGATAGATTATGTAATATAGTTGACATAAAAATTTGTTTTACATATAAATTGATATTAAAATACATTGGTTTATACATAAAAATTGATATATAATACACATAACTTAATTACTATGTATGTAATAAATAGATGGTATTGAAATAAGAAAAACTAATGTTTATTTCCCTTCAAGAAATATTTATTCATTATTCACAACATCACAAATATCAGGATGTGGGGCTGGGCTTTAGAAAAAATTGATACATTTTATGGTTTTTCTGCCATGCAGGGGCTTACTTTGTGTAAGGGAAGTGCATAAAACATCATTAAATGTAAATTGGCTAATACTAACAGATTTGATCTGGGTTCTCTGAGAATACATAGAGTCATCTTTTCCTATCAGTGGTGTAATAGAGTTCCCAGATGAAAAAGACAAGAGAAAACAGCAAAAGACACTGAGCAGTGAGCTCTGCATAGAAGAGCTAGCAAGAAGTCACGGATAAGCTCTAGGTCTCCCATTGCTAGGTGATGGATGGTGGCACCATTCATTGAAGGGGAAAAGACAAAAGAAGGAGGTTTGGAAGAAGGATGATGAATTCACTTGGGAGCATGCTGAATTCAGGATGACTTTTGGTTAGGTTGGCTATTTAATTTGTCATCCAGACAGAAAGCAAAAGTGAAATGCCGTTGATAATTATAGTACTTTAAAAGGTGGAATTTGGGACTATCCTGGAAACTGATCTATGTGACCCTCAGAGGAGACTCTCCAGCAAGAGTCACAAGGAGCAGTGAAATAGGCATTTAAGTTCATGGATGATTTGGAGTACAAATTTGGTGTTCCTGATAGTACTAGAAAAGATCGATGAAAATTATTAGAAAATTAAAAGCAGCATCCAAGCTGGGAAAGCCATCTGTAGATGATGAAGAATGTACCAGTTGAGACAAAGAAACATAGTAGACAATATCAAAATCTTTAACACTTCAAAATAGTAAAAATCAAGAGCACAAATGGAGAGGTTGGTGTTGAAGATTAAAGATAATAACACAGGAAAGTATTTCCTCAATTTTGTCTGATAGACATGAAGTTGAAAGTGTACATCTGATATAAGGGAAGTTGATATATCTTTTGGAGCTTAAAGGGTATGGTAAATATCTGAATTTTGACTGAGACAACCAGGAACTGGGAGCTTAGGCTATTGAGGGGAAACTGTTAAATAATTTGGCTGTAACACAAGGATTTATTCAAAGAGAATATCTCCGAATTTCTCTAAGTCCCAGCTACTTTTATGCCATATTTCAGGAAAACACACAGTCAGTGGACTTTTTAAAATTTGACATGGGTACCTAATCTTCTCAATGGTTTGAGAACATAAATCTGTTATCAGTAGGTATAGGAATTGCTTACCCCTTCACCTTTTCTCTTTGCAAAAACAAGTGAAATTGGAGAATATTTCTAATAGATGGTACTTTTAGAAGCATCAACACTCAAGTGAAGTTCTCTAAGGGAACATTCTAGATGCCTTGAGGCACATTGCAAAAATCATTGTATCCCTAATGCCTATCCATAGTCAGAGAATTTTTACTTCTTAGAAGACACAGGCCTTTAATTACATTCAAATTACATAAAAATTGTATTAGCTATTCCTAGCAGCAGTTTATCTGGAGTTTGGTAGAGAATTTTTAAGTGGTTTCTATTTCAGACTCCCAGAAGTATAATATTGGGAAACCAACTTTTTGTATTAAAAATGTCAGAATAAGAGAATAACTTCACAGTTGCAAGAAATGTTAAGTGGAAACATATAACCCACAAAGAAGTAGGAAGTCAGATATTTATTGGACAAATTATCTTCCCTCAACACTTTTCCATCTCTTGGTTCCTTAGATAAAAAGTTAATCAGTTGGAAGAATTTTTTTTCAAAAGTTTCTTTGAACATGTTCTTCTAAAATATTAAACATGAGTTATTACATATTTAAATTTATGACAAAATCACCAAGCTAAATTTTAAAGCCAATACAATATCACCTACAAATTCACAATACGGAATATGTTGAGGTGAATCCCAAACCTTCAGTTGTTATATATATGATAAATATATCTATAATAATATAGATAGGTATCTTAAATGTTCTACAAGTTTGTGGCAAAACTGTTTTCAAAAAAACAGGTTGGCATAAAGAAAAAGTATTTTATTTTAAAACTCGAAAATCTGATAGAAGTAGGTATATTAATACAATATAGCAAATGTATGACTCCTATTAATTGTTAAGTGCATAAAGACTATAAAAGCTACAAGATTATTTAAGCTAAGACTTGGAATTTATCCTTAACTAGATATAATATCTTATGTTCTCAGTTTGATCATCATAACAAAAATGATTTGAAAGGATCTTTAGGTATAGCCAAAAAGAGAAGTCAGAGCTGGGCACTGTGGCTCACGCCTGTAATCCCACCACTCTGGGAAGCTGAGGTGGGTGGATTACCTGAGGTCAGGAGTTCAAGACCAGCCTGGTCAACGTGGCAAAACCCCATCTTTACTAAAAATACAAAATTTATCCAGGTGTGGTGGTGGGTGCCTGTAATCTCAGCTACTTGGGAGGCTGAGGCAGGAGAATCACTTGAACCCAGGAGGTGGAGCTTGCAGTGAGCCAAGATCACACCACTGCACTCCAACCTAGGCAACAGAGTGAGACTCAGTCTCCAAAAAATAAAAAAAAATAAAAAAAATAAAGGTCAGAACTAGAATAGAAGATAATGAAAACCAGATCAACAGACATAAGCTTCCAAAGTTCATAATCTTTACTAAATCCCTCATTCATGGAGAATGCTATAGAATATCTTCTGGTAAGGAGCATGTAAATTCAGTAACTTTTTCTTAATTACAAAACACTAAGAGCTCTGAAATCAGGTACATTTTACCTATATTATTTATCAATAAAACCTGACCTGTCTGTAACTCATTTGAGGCAAATCCCTAAACTACTTAACACATTTTAAAATGTTAATCCCTCAGAACATGAAGAGTAAAACATTATTCTGATTAAATATTAAAATGAGATTATAAGAGTATTCCAGACCCTACTGGAGTATATAGTATATGCATTATATTACCTTTTATAGTAAAAAAATTATTGAATTCTAAAACCAATGTAGTACTGAGAACTTAAGCTATGGAATTATGGAACTCTATTATCAACTTCTCACGGCTATACAGGGATCCAGGGAGGTATGTGTTTTGAAGGTGTCTGTCTCGGGTGTCTTTGAAAGAGAAAAATTCTGCTTTCTTACTCCCTTTCTTTTGTATATAAAATTTTCTGTCCAACTAATTAGGAACTCCTCATTATTTCTTGAATTAACATTTTATAATAATTAAATTGCATGCTGGAAAAACCTTGGTGTATTTTTGGAATAACCCAAGGCTTAAAATGTTAGAGAAATGAATGTACTCCTTCTGTAATACTTACTAGGTGTATGATTATAGGAGAGGGACTTAATATCTTTTAATGTCTGTTTTCTTTTCGTTCTACTTGCACCAAGGAGGGACCTAGTTATATTTTGCATAATGTGTAATACATATCATCTCCCAGGCATAGGACCAAAACCAGAACACTAATAGCAAATTTTGGTTGAACACGTCTATGTGCCAGTCAACTTTCAAATATTTTGCACATATTATTCATTTAATCCTTACAAGAACTCCTAAATAGTACTGAAAAAGTTATTGTCATTATGTAAAAAATTAGTGTTTTTAATAATTATGCTAGGATAACTATAATAAACTGAGAGTGCCTGGAAAACCAAGGTATAAAAGCATCCTACCATATATATTACAAACGAAAGCAGAAAGCTCCTAAACTGTGAATGACAGACCTAAGATTTTAACCCAGACCGTCTGAGCTTTGAGACTTCACTTTTCATCATAGCACTAGAATATTACCAACACATTTAGTTAAAAGTCTTGTAAAAGGTAGTTTTTCTTGTTTTGAATATATAAAAGCAGTGATCCATATTCTTTTTATAAATATATAAAAATGGAGAACAAAGAAGTCTAAGTCAAAGACATAAGGCTATACTTCTTGGCTTTGAAACCACATCCATCTGGGAAAAATACATACACACATATACCATAAAGAAGCTAAAGCACTTCACATGAGACTTGAACATTTTACATCTTTAAAAATTGTTAGTTCTCATCCCCTTTCCCAAGTTCGAATATTTCGTACAAGCTGGAAACTGTGTCTTATACTTCATAAGATTATGTCATAGATCTGCACTCAATTCACTCCTGGTTGCCTCCTGTGAATCTGTTAGCTCAGTTGTGACGGTTGAAGTAAAAACACTGTGGTCCTATGTCCACTCATCCAGACACGACTGTCTTTCAGCCAGCATTATCCATGACTGACACATTAAAATCTGAGAATTGCCACTGGGTCTGGCAGAATCAACTGCATTATTCTGGCTTCTGGTTTGGACCTATTGGGATGAAGACCCTCGGCAGGCCTTCAGCTGTCACGTTTCCAGTGTTGACTTCAGATTTGGAATGATCAAGCATTTATACATACCAATGGTGAGCAGAGATGGTCACTGAAAAGTTATCCACAAGGTCACAAGGGGATGACAGTATATTTTAAAATATACAAAGGATAATATTCAGAATCTGAAGGCTCCCACTGTTGACTACATGTTATAGAACTTCAAAGCCCATGATTTAACATTAAAAAATTCAGCTGTAGAGTAATAGATTTTCCAGGATTGAAATGACAATCATAAAAATATATATTTAATTAAGAAAATGTTTTTCTAAACTATTAAGTTTAACAATTAAAGCATTCAGGTATTATTTTTAATCAGCAAAGTTTACTTTTCCTACATTCTTAACAACATCCTATAAACTAGTTGCATTACTTTTACTTCACCGAGATAAACATGTTCTATTTCATAATGACAGATTCCAAAGGAGAAATGTCCCTGAGCAGGCAATTGTGTTGAATTTATACCATTGTTAGCAATTATAGTGCATGTACATTGTATTATATTACACTCAGCTCTTAGGAAATGCTGGTTTTAAAAAATATTGACAAAAAATATTGTATATATGTAAGGTATACCATGTGATGGTTGTATAATGATGATCATGATCAGATTATTTAACACATTTATTACCACATATGCCATAAGTTAGTTCCCCAGAACT
>NW_012101288.1:4501355-4540658 GCF_000951045.1 Mandrillus leucophaeus
TACATCTTTAAAAATTGTTAGTTCTCATCCCCTTTCCCAAGTTCGAATATTTCGTACAAGCTGGAAACTGTGTCTTATACTTCATAAGATTATGTCATAGATCTGCACTCAATTCACTCCTGGTTGCCTCCTGTGAATCTGTTAGCTCAGTTGTGACGGTTGAAGTAAAAACACTGTGGTCCTATGTCCACTCATCCAGACACGACTGTCTTTCAGCCAGCATTATCCATGACTGACACATTAAAATCTGAGAATTGCCACTGGGTCTGGCAGAATCAACTGCATTATTCTGGCTTCTGGTTTGGACCTATTGGGATGAAGACCCTCGGCAGGCCTTCAGCTGTCACGTTTCCAGTGTTGACTTCAGATTTGGAATGATCAAGCATTTATACATACCAATGGTGAGCAGAGATGGTCACTGAAAAGTTATCCACAAGGTCACAAGGGGATGACAGTATATTTTAAAATATACAAAGGATAATATTCAGAATCTGAAGGCTCCCACTGTTGACTACATGTTATAGAACTTCAAAGCCCATGATTTAACATTAAAAAATTCAGCTGTAGAGTAATAGATTTTCCAGGATTGAAATGACAATCATAAAAATATATATTTAATTAAGAAAATGTTTTTCTAAACTATTAAGTTTAACAATTAAAGCATTCAGGTATTATTTTTAATCAGCAAAGTTTACTTTTCCTACATTCTTAACAACATCCTATAAACTAGTTGCATTACTTTTACTTCACCGAGATAAACATGTTCTATTTCATAATGACAGATTCCAAAGGAGAAATGTCCCTGAGCAGGCAATTGTGTTGAATTTATACCATTGTTAGCAATTATAGTGCATGTACATTGTATTATATTACACTCAGCTCTTAGGAAATGCTGGTTTTAAAAAATATTGACAAAAAATATTGTATATATGTAAGGTATACCATGTGATGGTTGTATAATGATGATCATGATCAGATTATTTAACACATTTATTACCACATATGCCATAAGTTAGTTCCCCAGAACTTCTTCATCTTTTAGCTGAAAGTTTCCACCCTTTGACTAGTATGTCCCCATTTCTCTCTTCCCCTAACCCTTGGTAAACACTGTTATTCTTTGTTTCTGTAAATTCACAATTTTTAGAATCACATATAAGTGAGATCATACAGTATCTGTCTGTGTCTGGCATATTTCACATAGCATAATGTCCTCCAGGTCCATTCATGTTATTGCATGTGCTAGGATTTCTGTCTTTTCCAGGTATATGAAAAAGTCCTTGACAACACTAATCAGAGGAATGCAAATCAAAACCCTTAGACAACATCAAATGAGAGTGCTAATCTCAGTAACTATATGCCAGTCCTCTTAGTGTTGCTTAGCCAGTACTCAAAGATAATCGAAACAGTATTGAGATTAAATATTGCAATTTTGGTGAGCTCTATTCTAAAATGTCAAGACTACTTAAGAGGATCAACAGCCAGTTATACAGAGACAGTTTAGTAATTGAATACAGTGGATGAGTGCACATAAAATGAATTTATGAAGTGATATGCTTTTGTTATAAACTACTCAGGGGTGCTGACAACAGGAATCTCAATAGACAGTAAACAGGGAAGGTGGAACAAAAACATAGCAGGTGCCCAGAGTGACAATCTGCAGGCAACAGCAGAGCAACAATGGCTCCCACCCTAGTCTACAGTAAAACTCACTAAACCATTAAAACCTATAATAAGCAGGTGTAAAACATTAGAACTTTTCTATAAGTACTGCTAACAATTCAAGTCATTTATATTCTGAGCACACAACAGAATATTCCATATATGATCACATGAAAAATGGTTATTGAGCTAGATTTGAGCTTCTTCTACTGTAAAGTCACAAAACGCATGTTTCTCACTTACCAGAATTCATATAAGTATGCTTGACAAAAAAAGTTAATAATTCAGTGAATTAAATTTTAAAAATAAAAAACAAATTAAAGGAGGAAAAGAACATAGAAGGTGCTTCCATATGTTATTCCACTTGAAGTATGTGTGCTCAGGGTATTCAAAGTACCTCTCAGTAAGAGAAGTATATTAGTGAAATTAGTATAATTCTAGTTTTAAAATATGTATTTTTGTACAATTTAGACTCTAAACTCCAGACAGCTACTCCATCTAGCACTCTACACAAAAGCAAAACTTTCTTACTACAATTTTGTGGAAATTATATAGGACTTATTGGGAGGCAATCTGTTAATCTCCAGTATCACAACTCTTTATATATTTTAAGGACTATTTTCACTACATAAGCTTTTGTACTAATGAGCTGACTGTAGAAATGTTTATCTGAATTGATGCTACCAGACTCTACTTTTATGTGTTACTAACCATTCACAATGCTAATAGATCTTCCCTTAATACAGCAAACATACTGCCACTGAAGTTTAACATTGCCATTTTATTTTCTAATTACTCTATATCACTCACTATTTTTTTTTTTTTTTTTTTTTTTTGAGACGGAGTCTCGCTCTGTCACCCAGGCTGGAGTGCAGTGGCCGGATCTCAGCTCACTGCAAGCTCCGCCTCCCGGGTTTACGCCATTCTCCTGCCTCAGCCTCCCGAGTAGCTGGGACTACAGGCGCCTGCCACCTCGCCCGGCTAAGTTTCTGTATTTTTAGTAGAGACGGGGTTTCACTGTGTTAGCCAGAATGGTCTCGATCTCCTGACCTCGTGATCCGCCCGTCTCGGCCTCCCAAAGTGCTGGGATTACAGGCTTGAGCCACCGCGCCCGGCCCACTCACTATTTTTTTAACATTCTTTGGGGACTGGTGACTCTTCACATTTATAAAGTTAACTGGAATTTTGTCAAATTACTCTTAACCTTTGTGGTTAAGTTAAATGCCCACTCTTCCTGGAAGCCAGCACTATTAACTCCAATCTTTCACATTCTTTCCATTGTATTCAATGACTTTGGAGTAACATGTCTGAAATTCTCATTTGGCTCTATTCTCTACTGCCATGCATTGCATTTAATGTTCGTATCTCTTGAACTCTCGCCAGGACAATTTTAAAGCCTTTCATACAAGAGGCACTAAGAAGGTTATGGTTGGTTTCTCATTTACCTGGTAAGACTTACTTGTCAGAAATGAGATCACATATAGAAGTAATCAGAATAAAGCATGCTATACAGATGCCCTGTGCAAATGATTTTAGGAAATGATAATCACATATTAAGTCCCACTGAAAAAGAATGAACGTAAAACAGTAGATAATTAACAACTAAATATGTCAACCACTAGGAGATCATAAATTAATTAATGATTAATGATCTTATTTGGATATTGACTAACAATTTACAAATCATTTTATATTATTGACCACCTGCTATATTCTAGGCACCATATGAGAAGTTGTCAAGGCAGATACTGCCTCTACCCTAAAAGCTTAAAATCATTATGAGATTATTGGCATTCCATAAGTACCTAGAATTTAAGTAGCTGGAAAACAGGTTGATATATAATAGAAGTTTATTTTTCCTGCCTTTCACTGTATTCAGAATTTTTTCTTCACCATGCTGGCAGCAGCATTAGGTTTCCAAAGAACCATCCTCTAAATGGATCACATTTCTAGTTTTGAGATTGAAATAGATCTTAGTTTTAAGAACAAGTGATCTTCTGATATTCAAGAATCATGGTTTCAGTGCAAAATGTGTTGTTATCATTTTCATTAAAAAGGCTGAGAGCTTAAAATGATTCCATGCACAGAGATAATAAAAAATCCATAACTCAGACAAATGATACATGATGAGATGAAATAAATGCAAATATTTATTGAAATGGAAAATTGAAAAAAAATCTTACTAAGTGGAGAAATAGAAGCTGGGGGAAAACAAAGACAAATGAGAAGATAGCTTAGATAGCACTGCGGACCACCTACACCTTATTACCACTTCCAGGATATACACCGGAAGCTGAGAAACTCTGCACTTCTGATAGGACTAGGATAGAGTTTGAATAGCAGTATAGAACAACTCTAGAGTGACAGCCTGAGACACCCCAAAAGACTTGGTGGTTCTGAAGTGGCAGGGGGAAATATCTAAAATATCTAATTGTTTTTTGTGCTTTCAGAAGTGATAATTTCACTGAGAAAGTCAGAGTATTCTCCATAATTAGAAAGACAAAGTGGCAGAGTGCTAGAATCTTACAACTAGAATCTGTGATTTAAAAACTGGGACATGAACCATTTCTGATGCAACAAAGATTAGACCTGGAAACATATGTAGCATCTTAATTTAAAGGAAGTACTAAGGCAATAATTGCCTAGAATAGGAATCAGCAAACTGCAGTCCCTGGGTCAAATCTGGCCCTTGGCCTCTTTTTGCAAATAAAAGGTTTATTGTCACACGGCCATGCCTACTCATTTACATACTGTCTATGGCTGCTTTCTGGCTGCAGTGACAGAGCTGAGTAGTTGTGGCAGAGACCCACAAAGCCAAATATTTACTGTATTAGGCAATTCTTGCATTGCTATAAAGAAATACCTGAGACTGGGTAATTTATAAAGAAAAGAGGTTTAATTGGTTCATGGTTCTGCAGGCTTTATAGGAAGCATGATCAGCACCTGCTCAGCTTCTATGGAGGCCTCAGGAAGCTTATAATCCTGATGGAAGGCAAAGGGGAAGCAGCCACATCACATTGTAAAATCAGAAGCAAGGGAGAGAGTTAGCAGGGAGGGGCCACATACGTTTAAAGGATCAGATCTCGTGTGAACTCAGAGTGAGAGCTCACTTATCGCCAAGGGGATGGCCCAAGTCATTCACGAGGAATCCACCCCCAGAATCAAACGCCTCCCACCAGGCCCCACCTCCAACACTGGAGATTACATCTCAACATGAGATTTGGAGGGGACATCCCAACTATATCCTTTCTATCCTATCTGACCCTTTAGAGAAAACTTTTATACCTCCTGGTTTAGACACATGCTATTACTCTTCCCCCACAAATCTAGATGTCTCCTGAGGGAAAAGAAAAGAAAATAGGCCGGGCGCGGTGACTCACACCTGTAATCCCAGCACTTTGAGAGGACAGGGCGGGTAGATCAGGAAGTCAGGAGATGGAGACCATCCTGGCTAACATGGTGAAACCCTGCCTCTACTAAAAATACAGAAAATTCACCGAGCGTGGTGGCAAGTGCCGGTAGTCCCAGCTACTAGGAGGCAGGAGAATGGTGTGAACCTGGCGGGTGGAGCTTGCAGTGAGCCGAGATCGCACCACTGCACTCCAGCCTGGGAGACAGAGCAAGACTCTGTCTCAAAAAAAAAAAAAAAAGGAAAAGAAAAGATTAGAGACTGAGAATTTAACCATAAAAAGAAAGAGTAACCTATATGTGCTTGAATTTAAACCAGAGGTTGCCTTGACTTAATAAGGTTAATGATTTCTTTGAAATGAAGACTTTGAAGCTAGTTCACTTTAGTTGAGAAAAATTGAAGAATGTTCCATATTGACATGCCTTAATTATATGGATTATGAAAGTCCTACTTGGCAAAAGAGTGTTGTTACTGGAAGAAGGTATACAATACAAACATAAAATATAGGCATCAGAATGATATGGAGGGACAGGAAACAATTCTTGAAGAAATGCTATAAGAGCCAAGACCTGAATTATAAATAGAAGGTAAAAGATGCATTTGGAAGTGAAGAGAATATTCCAAGCAGAGAGAAAGAAATAGAAAATACTATAATTAGAAAAAATGGCAGCATCATTAGAGAAAGTTAAGATGGTAAACCAGGAGAAGAGAGTCATTAAAACAGACTGAAAAGGTATGAAGGACCAGATATAGGCAAGGTTAAGAATTTTGTTTAAATTTGTTTTTTATTATACTTTAAGTTCTAGAATACATGTGCAGAATGTGCAGGTTTGTTACATAGGTACACATGTGCAGAATGTGCAGGTTTGTTACATAGGTACACATGTGCAGAATGTGCAGGTTTGTTACATAGGTATACATGTGCCATAGTGGTTTCTTACACTCATCAACCTGTCATCTACATTAGGTATTTCTCCTAATACTATCCCTCCCCTAGTCCCCCACCCCGCCGACAGGCCTCGGTGCGTGATATTCCCCTCACTGTGTCCATATGTTCTCATTGCTCAACTCCCACTTATGAGTGAGAACATGCGGTGTTTGGTTTTCTGTTCTTATGTTAGTTTGCTGAGAAGGTTAAGAATTTTAAGAGGTTTTTCCAAAAGGCCTTCAGAAGTGATTAAGGCATGCTAATTATTAAAGAAAAAACACCTTATTTTGCCTTTCCTATTGAACTTCAGCAGTAAATTGAGGACAGAATTAAAGGGATGCAGAAATATGAGAAGACTTAATAATCCAATTGTTACATTATCCTGATCACAAATGATGGGTGACAGACTTGGGTGGTAACAAGAATGATAGAGAAACTTGGACCTATTCAAGAGAGGTTTAAGAGACGAATCCAATAAATTTCCATGAATTAATCATTGATTATGGAAGTTGTTGAAGAAGCAGTGTCAAGATGACTATCAGCTTTTGGCTTAAATAAGTGGGTAGAATACATTATCTATACATTATACATATAAATAAGTGGGTAAACAACATTATCTGAGAAAGAGACTCAAAGAAAGCAGAGTTTATAGCAGAAATGCTTAGGTTCAGTTTTGAATACATTGCCACTAGGTTGCCTCTGAGACACCCTACTGGGGAGGCTGTGTGGTTATTTGGATAGAAGCAAGTATTGCTTTTGGTGACCTCTTAGCGTATGGTAGGTGTATGATTAATGTGCCTTGAATGAAGTTTCTCCAGTTGCATCATGTGTCCTATCTGAACTTACACGGAGGAAGGGTTAGAGGAGGAGGCAGGTCATAGACCCAAGTTTCTTACCTACCTATGTAGCATTGGTCAAAACACTTTCAACACTTTTCCATGTTTATTATCCTCACCTGCAGAATAAGCCTCTTGATAGATCTGCTAGGTCAGCTTTTCTTTCTAAAATGTTAATTTACTTTATTACACATTTAAATGTATGGCGCATTACAGCATGCTAAATCTTAAACGTTAATGCAACGTTATCAACCAAAAACAAAAAAACAAAAAGTAATGAGTATGTTGAAGGGTGGATCACAAACAGATGAGCATCTTGTATAACAACTTTTTTTTCCTTAAAAGAAAATTTTTAACATGTTCATGGTAGAAAAATGTGAGATCAGAAATGAATATAAAGAAAATTGATTATGTTTTAAATGCTACTTAAAATATATAGTGAGTAGGTTTCTGACGCAAAGTATCAGATATTGCTCTTGCCTCTTAATTGTGAATGCATGAATGAGCTTGAGGTTAACATACACAAGACTGAATCCTGAGTCTTAACTACATAATTTACTTAGTAATGTCAGTTTCATGGGCACAACAAAGATTACACTATTGCTGCTCCATTTGTTCTACAGAGAAAAACGAAGTTAATATTTTGTCCATGACAAACTCAAATTCTCCCAGATACATTCATCACTTTTTCTTACTTGTGGCCACTTATTGAATGTGTTGTAAAATATATTCTTACACTCAAATGATAGATCCACAATTAAAACAAAACAATAAAAAAGAAAAATAGCAGTTTTTTCTAATTTATTTGAAAAGCAAACGTGTCCTGACCTTGGAACTTAAAAAGAAAAGACTTTAAACTATTTATAACTGTTGGAAAAGGCAGACCCACTTGCACAGTCTTTCAACCTCTGCTGATCGCTGCTCAGTTACATAAGAATGGGCTTTGAGCCTGGAACATTTCCTTACCAAGAGAGAAAGAGCCCACACTGCCTATGCCAAGCTTATCACTGTGTGGAAATATCTTTCCCTCTTTCAGACTCAGTGAGTGTTCCCTTGTTTTGCTTAAGCTTGTGAGTCTGTGGTCTCCAAGCAGTCCCCCAGATATCAGTGTTTCAGACCCCACAGGGGAGGGATTGAGGTCCTACTGAGTCACACGACGGGCGCAGGCACTGCGTCTTCTGCCAGGAGAGATACCCTAGTCATGGGGGACCAACACACATCATTGAAACTGATCTTGCTCTGTCTGTTCTCTACACAGTAAGTACTCACTGAGCATTCTCAATAGGTTCTTGGAAACTATGAATAAGCAAATGACATCTAAGGATACCAACGTTACCATAGACTAATTGATATAAACAAGAGTTAAGTTCCTATGGCATATTTCTGGTTACAATACATCACCAAACCTCTAAAGAAACATGAAAACACTTCTGATATTAAACATTGAAATAAATGTGAGCTATACATATATTTAAGAAAGACTGATAAAAAACAAGATAATTACCCAATTATTCCAGTTCATGATTGTGGGCAGGCGAAGCCAGTCCTAAAAAGCTCAGGGCACAAGGTGGAAACCCATCTTGGCCAGGACACCATGCCCTCACAGGGCACACACACACACACACACCCCCCTACACTCACACTGGGACCATGTAGACACACCAATAAACCTAATTTGCACATCTTTGAAACAGGAAAGGGAACAAGAGGACCAGAGAAATCCCACATAGACAGGGAAAGGGCATGCAAACTCCACATAGACAGCGACCCCAGTCGGGAATCCATTTTATCTCAAGGTTATAATGAAATAACACTGAACAAAACAAGGTTACTCAAGGACCTGCTGTATAAGCAAAGTGTTCCATGCAATACCTGACTGTGTTGTGTTTTCCTTAGTGGCTTGGACACAAGATGCAATGGTCAGAAACGTTCAGAGTTCTCCCCTGGGATTAATAACTAGTTCACACTGTTGTGCTCAACAATAAACTTATACTTACCTAGTATGACTATTCATACTTTTTACCTGCATAAATATTAATGTATTTAATGGGTAAGACCTGAAATGCTGATTGATGCACACACAGTGATAAATGCATTCTGTTACCTTTCTAAAGGTAACATTCCACATTTCATAATGTATCTATATTAGTCCATTCTCACACTGCTAATCAAGATATAACTGCAACTGGGTAATTGTAAAGGAAAGAGGTTTAATGAACGCAGTTCCACATAGCTGGGGAGGCCTCACAATCATGGCGGACGGCAAAGGAGGACCAAAGTTACATCTTACATGGCAGGAGGTAAGAGAAAGAGTATGTGCAGGGAACTCCCCTTTATAAAACCATCAGATCCAGTGATATTTATTCACTATCACGAGAACAGCAGAGGAAATACCCATCCTCATGATTCAATTACCTCCCACCAGATTCCTCCCAAGACATGTGGGGATTACAGGAGCTACAATGTGAGATTTGGGTGGGGCACAGCCAAATCATATCAATATCTGCCCCCAGGGATTTCTGGTTTGGGATTATGTAAAGATATTACCTTTCTCACAGGGGTGTGTTGAGAATTCAATGAGATTTTGTTCAAGAATGTGTTTATCACAAATGCCTCTCATTAAGTGCTCTGTTTAGGTTAGCTTACTTACCCTTTCCTTTTATTTCCTGTACACTTTTCTGTCCCACTCAGTTGTCCATTCCATGTTTAACATTTTGCAATACTTGTATGCATACTTTACCTAGTCTACTGAAATAAATATAGTATATTTATAGAAAAATATGATGTTTAAAGTGATATGCAAGGAGAAAATACTCCTAGCTATACCATTTATTAGCTGTTTGAAATGAACTCACTTATCTTTTGTTTGTTCTTTTGTAACTTGGAAGTATATTTATCCCATACAGGTAGAGAGAGAATTAACCATTATTGGTCATTTACCAAGTACTAGCAATATGCCAGGAAAATAGCTAAATCATTAGTATAACAAGAATAGAAATAAAGAACAAGAATATTAATGCCTATCATTTATTGAACACTTAATGCAGGGACTGTTCGAAAACACATTATGTGTATGAACTCATAAAATGTGAACATCAAGGAAAAGCTTTAAGTAGCCCTCTAGTCAAAGCCTTCATCCCTTAAAGAATTCTAGCAGAGACTTAGGGAAGATGATAAAAGTATCGAATCAAAATTTACAAAAATTAGACTTCCCAAGATTATTTATGTGATGTAACAATGGAAGGTAGTGTGGCAAAGTAAAGGTACTGATTTTCACGTGAAGAGGGCTAGTCAGTAGTTATTTTTTCTGATATTTGCTGTAATACATTTGAGCTGTTTAAACTCTACAGCCTCAGATATGAAGGGATTGAACCAAATGATCCCCAAGGCCCCTCCTAGTTTTCTCATTCTAGAAGTAGAAAAAGCCATGTTAATTTCAAATTGTACAGTCCACTCAACATGAAGTAAAGCAGTTCTATTGTTTCCATCAACAAATACTTTTTTTGAGGACCTGCTATGGGCCAGAAACTCTTCTAGGTAATAAAATACAGAAATGAGCAAGGAATTTTGCTGGCCTCCAAGGATCTTACACTCTCTAGAGAGACAGAGCTAAGTAAACAGGCAATTGCAATAAAATGTAGTACATGCTTGATAGGTGAAGAAGCAAATACTCATTTAAAATAAGAGGTCTAATTCTTCCTGTTGAAAACAAAGAGATTTCCTTCAATTCTCTCTTCTTAGAGCATTTACTTTAGAAAATTTGTATGTTCTTTATGTTTTTGAAATGTATGTAAATATTTCTAAAAGCCAGATAAGTTTCTTTAAGATCCAAGAATGTCCTTCTCAAGGATTTGGGAACCACCTCTTTGAAATGTAATAATCAAGGATGATAAAAACCCTACCTCCCAGTTTCTGTGGGAGAGTAAAAAGCTCACTTCAGTAGGAATCCCTTTCCAAAACTACCTTCTGTGATAAAGACTAACACACACAGTCACCCCAAATACAAGGTGAACTTAGGATGAACACGTATGACAAATTGTCAAATATCATGTCTTGAGAACATGTAAGTAATGAGTTGTATCTGCTCAGTTATATAACATGGTCTTTCTATCTTTGTAATCTGTTAGTGAAGTGTCTGTGATTCACATCATATTCTCTGGTTTAACGCTCGTTCAATAATAAAAATCGTTGTTTTTTCTCCTCTATCTCTGGGCAACAGAGCTCACAAGAGACAGAAGAGAGGAGAATAGGAACAAACTCATCATTTATCAGGAACCCACTCCCTGGATAACTGCATTAGTGTGTTTTCACACTGCTATAAATAACTACCTGAGACTGGGTAATTTATAAAGGAAAGAGGTTTAATTGACTCACCGTTCAGTATGGCTGTAGAGGCCTCAGGAAACTTATAATCATGGCGGAAGGCAAAGGAGAAGCAAGACACCTTTTTCACAAGGTGGCAGGAAGGCGAAGTGCTGAGAGAAGGGGGAAGAGCCCCTTATAAAACCATCAGATCTCGTGAGAATTCACTCACTCGTAAGAACAGCAAGAAGGAAACTGCCCCTATGATTCAATTACCTCCACCTGGTCTCTCCCTTGACACACGGGGATTATGAGGGCTATTATTCAAGATGAGATTTGTGTGGGGACACAAAGCTTAGCCATATCAATAACTAACCCACACCTGCAATAATGTTATTAATCCATTCAAGAGGATGGAAACCTCCTGACCTAATCACCTCTTAAAGTTTCCACCTGTCAACAACATTGCACTAAAGATTGAATTTCCAACAGATGAACTTTGGGGAACACATTCAAACCATAGCTCTGTTCAAAGCCTCTACTGTCTCCTCACTTTCAATCCACCAATCAACTAACTGATCAATCAGTAGCCATTTACAGAGTATCATCTGTCAGCAAAGCATTAAATTTGGTCCTACGAAGAATAGAGCATGTAATAAGATATAATCCCCACTTGCAAGGATTATCTGACACTCTTAATAATTGTAACTAGATCTCTTGTGACTATTGTGACTGGAGTGTAGCATAATAATCATTTGGAATTGGCCTAGTGAACACAGCCCATTTTGCAACCTAGATTTCATAAAGTCCCTAACAGCTGGAACCAGAAGAGAAGTTTAAGGCTACCTAGTTCCAGAACCCCAGCAATGCCACTACTGCATACTCAAAATTATCTTAATTTCTTGACGTTGTAGTTATTGACTGATTTATTTAATTGTATTTTCCCATGGATGCATGCATGCATCCATGCTCAATTTACTGACTTACTGATTACATGTCATTTGCAAGAGTAATAGTACTTTGTCATTACCTACTTTAAAGGGATTGTGACTACTTCCCCAGACCCACTATTTAAAGTTTAATCACATTCTCAAAGGAGGCTTCCCTGACTGCCCAAACATTCAATAAGTTCTTCCTACCTCTAAAAATTTCAGAATGCATGCTGTTTCACTTGTTTAGCTTGGCACGTTTTTTGGTACATGGTTTGTTTCAGTAATGCCAAATGTGAAAAGAACATGGAGAGAGATAACTGAATAGTAAATACTAAACAAATGTATCTATGGATAAATTTATTCTGGGGATGCAGATAAAGTGCCCTAGCACACAATGAAATTTCTGTAAGGACAGCATATGTTCCATTAAACATCATATACACAGGTCCTAATATTACTTAAAAGTATTTGTTGGCTTGAATTAAATTAAATTGAACTGATGGAGCAGAGAGCAGGGGGTAAGATTTGCACACATTGTAAAGCTAGGAGAAATCATCACTGTTTTTCTGAATCCAGATGCCTTTCTCTTTGCCAACCATCATAAAAGAGAAGCTGAGAATTCTTGAGAATTTGTTTTCTTTCGTAATAGGGTCTTTTTCTAAATTAGGGTGGAGACAATTGAAAAACAAAATGTGCAAGTAAACAAATCTCACTTTACTTGGAAGGGCAATTATACCAAAAGTGCTTTCTAAGCTAGAGTGATGTTAATTAGCAAAGTGCTTTGTATCTTTTGAAGGTCAACACTCTCAGGAGTCTATTAGCATTTTGGCCATGTGGGTTTTTTGGTAAACTCACACAAATGGTAGGCCAGTATTTTGCACTTATGCCTTGATTACTTATGGAGCAACCTCAATTACAGCCATAGTCAATATCTTTCTCCCAGAGACCCACAGCCAGCTTCTAATACTTTAGAAGTGGTGGAAAGGCTGTGAGTTTACTCAACAGCTGATTTTTCTCAGAGCATTGGCTGCAATTACGGGTTTTAAGACACAAAAGCAATAACCTACACCTTGCTTAGATTGAGTAGACTATAAAATGCTAGCTGGGGCCTTTGAGTAGTTTATAATGTAACAAGTCACTTAATAACTATTAAGTCAAATAAATATATCCTGAAAAAAAGCACTTTATATGTAACAAGTAAAGGAGAAAAGGGAAATGATGCATTGATGCCATGTAAAAGTTCTAACGCAAAGATAAAATAAGTATCAAATCAAATTTAATAATTACAGAAAATAGTTGAGTGTTCATTTTCACAGAGTTGTTTTCTTGTTACTTACGTGTTTTATTTCCTTATATATTTTTGATATGAGTCCCTTACCTAGTAAGCGATTTGCAAATATTTTCTCTTAGTATGTGGGTTGTCTCTTCACTCTGTTGTTTTATTTACTATGCAGAAGCTTTTTCATTAGACCAATCCCATTTGTCTATTTTTGTGTCTGTTGCCTGTACCTTGGGGGTTAAATGCAAGAAATCATCATCTAGGCCAATGTCATACAGATTTTCCCCTGTGTTATCTTCTAGTAGTTTTACAGTTTTAGGTCCTACACTTAAGTCTCTAATCCTTTCTTAGTTGATGCTTGTACAAGAGGTGAGACAAGGGGTGAGATAAGGCTCCAGTTTCATTCTTCCGCATGTGAATAACCAATTTTCCCAACACCATGAATTGAAGAGGCTGCCCTTTTACTGTAGTGTATTTACAATACCCACAATATGAAAACAACTTAAGTGCCTATCAACAGATGAATGACTAACAAAAACTGATGTATATACACAATAGTATACTATTTAGCCTTTTGAAAGAATACAGTTCTGTCAATGGCAAAAACATGCATGAATCTAGAGGACATTATGCTAATAGAAATAAACCAAGCACAGAAAGACAAATATTACATAATCCCACTTATCTATAAAATATAAATATTTGAACTCATAGAAATAGAAAGTAAAATAGTGGTTACCAAGGGCTGGAGGGCAATGTTGGTCAAAGGCTACAAAGTTTTAATTATACCGGAAGAATAACTTCTGGTGATGCATTGAATAGCAAGTGACTATAGATAATAATAATGTATTATATATTTCAAAATTGCCCAAAGAGTGGATTTTAAATGTTCTCACTATAAAGAAATAACTTTGTGAGGTAATAGATATGTTAATTAATCCGATTTGCTCATTCCACAATGTATACATGTATCAAAACATCACATTGTATTAAGTAAATAAATATAATTGGTATTTGTCAATTAAAAATAAATACAAAATTTAAAAGAAGAAAAGCTTTTTTTTTGAACATTCTAATTTTAAAATTCCTGTTAGTATAGAAGTTACAATATCTGTCTACTAGATATCTAATCTAATCTAAGAAATAGTGTAGGGAAATCTTAAAATTAGGATTCAGCAGTCTAAAGGTGGTAACTGAGGCTATACTAATGGAAGAGATTCTAATAAAACCACATAGATAAGAATGTGACTTTGTGGAAACCTTGAGAACACTGAAGCAATCCAATTATTGTTTTGGATCGGGGTAAAACATTACATTTATTCACGACAAGTGATTTCCTGTAGGAAGTGGTTGTTGAATCTCCCACAATTCCACCTAGCATCAAATCTTGCTCCTGCTGACTTCCCAAAGCTGTAAGATTTCAAAAAAAAAAATTAAAAGTCCTCCAGTTTCTATGAATCTTTTCCTAAATTCAAAACATTCCGAAAACAACTCTGCATTAGCCATTAACATCCGGCACAGGTGGGCACACCAAATTGCCATCTTTATGTCTGAAGAAAGCTTGACTTTGGTTCTATTACCAACAAGGTGGGAGTCCACCAAGCCGGTACTGAATAATCAAATTTGCACCTTTAAGATTCAACCTGGAGTATTAGTAATTGCACATTTCCATGCCTACCTGATTTGTGCTTGACTCTTATTAATTTTCGTATTCTAACATTGTACTACCCGGTCCCTATCCACCTTTGTTGCTTCAGTTGGACTATTTCCCTTGTTCTGATCAATAACTTTACCTTTATGCTCAAGTTCGCTACTTCCCTCATCAAATTACTCTCTCAGACACCTGCTAATCTCACCTGTATTGTTTAAATGAGACTCTTTTTTCCCTTCCTCCTCCTTCACCTCTTCCTCCTGTTTCTCCTCCTCCTTCTTCATGAACTTTACTCATGGACACTTCTTTTTAGAATAGACTGACACTCCCAGCCTCTGGTTTTTTGCTGCCTCAGAACTTGGAGCATGAGTGATGGAACACAGTGCCAAGGCAGAGTGGAACGGATTGCAATGCAGGACGCTGTGTACCTATGCATCCAGGAGTGGAGGAGTGGGAGGCGATGGCTGTTTGCAGGCAGAAAGCAATGAAAGGGCTATGAGTTCTTTTGTGGGAGAAAAAGCATTCAAGAGAAGCAGAAGGATTTTGAAGGGCAATAAGATGATTTTGTTCTACAGGTTCTGTAGTGAGAGTCGTCTCAAAAAAAAATCTTGTCCACCTATGTATTGAGGAAAAGCAAAGGAGGTATGATTATGTTTAGCGGAGCAGGGATAAAAGAGCTCCAGTCCAGTGGAGCTGCTGTACCATTCTCACCTTTCCTCCATTGCCCTGAACCTCACTACATCTGGTAAATTTCCCTGGTGCCCATTTAATCACTCCCACCTGATCATAGTCTACAAGGCTTCACTTGTTGCACGACACCACCGATGTTCTTGAGCCACTTTTTATGTGCCAGGCAGTCTTCTAAGTCATGTTCACACAAGATATCATTTAACATCTCAGCAACCTTGTAAGGCAAGTCGTTCTTATTTCCACGTTACAGTTGCTGTAACCCATGCACAAAGAGGAAAAAAAAATTCCTCCCAGATCACACAGCAGTCAGTGATAGACATCTTCCTTAATGTCCTCAGGTTTTCAAGCTATCTCTTACTTTTCCCTTCTTCCTTCTTTCTTCCCTCCAAACTTCTGTCCTGTCATCCTTTATTTCACCTTATTTCCTTCAGTAAGATTTTTTGACTGATCAAAAGCCCCATCCCTTACCCGTTTAGCTCTGATTCACAAACATCTCTTTACTTTTAACATAATTTATGTATTTGTAGTAGATAAGTTGGTGTCTAAACATCATTAGTAAGATGTTTTAACTGGTTGTGTGTGCTTAGACAGGATTGATGGTCATTAAAATTATCAATATATTCTATTACTGAGTAAAAAAAAGGTAATCTGTTTTATGCTGTCCTATGATTTTTACCTATGGCTATGAGAGGCAATATGGTACACAGATCAAGAAAAGACACAACTGGACGTGGTGGGTGATGCCTGTAATCCCAGCACTTTGGGAGGCCGAGGCAGTCGAATCATGAGGTCAGGAGATCAAGACCATCCTGCGTAACATGGTGAAACCCTGTCTCTATTAAAACTACAAAAAATTAGCTGGGCATGGTGGTGGGCACCTGTAGTCCCAGCAACTCGGGAGGCTGAGGCAAGAGAATGATGTGAATGGCGTGAACCTGGAAGGCGGACCTTGCAGTGAGCGGAGATCGCACCACTGCACTCCAGCCTGGGCAACAGAGTGAGACTCCGTCTCAAAGACACTGGAGGGCTGTTATAAGGACATAATGAGCTAAAACATGTGCATATAAGAAATAGTTTTTATTACTATAAAGAAAATACCTTTTACTAATATTGCATTATACACGCCAGGTGACAAAATCTTGCTATCCCTCAAAGCGAATTCAGGTAGTACTTAATAACATTGTTCAATATTTGTTCACTTAGGCACACAACCAATTTATTCATTTTTGTTACTGCCAGTGATCTTTTCTTGTTTATGAAAAGTATATATGCTGATCTGCAGTTTTTAGTAGAACAGTCAAATGATCAGTGGACATAGTTTAAAATATTCAAACCATTATTTATAAGCAATTGGCTGATTGGTTTTACTTTAACATTTAAGCTCCTAAAAAGAGAGAGAAAAACCATACTTTCAGTCACTGATTTTATACAATTGAAATGAATTCTACAGATAAGCTAGGTTTTTAGTTTATTCTCTATGAGGCCTAAGGAGACCCAATGAGATACTTCAGGGAATGTCCCTAAAGTAGAGACAGTGGCATATGAGGGGCAGGGACAAGCAGGCATGATTTAAACCTCGTACTACCATTTTGAGCAAAAAGCTCCACTTTTGTCTGTTTTATCAATTTTCCCTTAAAATTTTTAGAGAAGCATGGGATAGCCGAAAAGTTAAAAATGATTGTCATTCTCCTTTAGTTTATAAATGGTAAAGCAGACAAAGAGAGATGTACTATCGTTCCCCATGACACATAGAAAATTATAATTAGTAGCAAATTCTAATTCTAATACCCTGGTATAGAATCTTTTCAGTATTTCACACCACCAGCTTCATCAGTGTAGTTCAAGGCTCTCAATATGGGTAGCTGCTGGTGCAGATGGGTACACCACCTGAGTGGTGCAGGGCAATAATGGAAGAATCCTTAAATTGAGTACTTGGGCATATATGGTATCCAGTACATTTAACTGAAAAGTTAAAATCTATGATCAGAAACCACACAGAGGATGAGAAAGTTTCCTGAACAACAGAGATCAGATAGTAGTTTAAAAATTTTTATCTGCCTGACCCATCCCTCCTCACTGGGCAGGGCCTCCCTGCAGGAACTTCAGCAGCTCGAGCCAGGGGCTTAGGGACAGAACTCTAATCTCCCTGGGCCTTAGCCCCTAGCGGGAAGGATGGCCAGGATCACGGACCAACAGATTTAGTCTTTCCCCCTGCTAGCTCTGAGGAAACTGAGTAGCCCAGATGAGTGGGCTTCCCCCCAGCGCAGCACACCCCTCCACCAAGGGACAGACAAGGTGCTTTCTTAAGCAGGTCCCAGATCCCGTGCTCCCTGACGGGTGAGACCCCCTAGTAGGGTTCGCTGGACACCGCATACAAGAGCATTCCTACTAGTATCAGGTCCGTGCCCCTCAAGGACAGAGATCCCAGAGGAAGGAGCAGGCACCCATGTTTGATGTTCTCCAGCCTCCTCGGGTAACATCTCCAGGTACCCAGGTTAATAGGGCCTGAAGTGAGCCCCGAGCAAACCTCAGCAGCCCTACAGAAGAGGGGCCTGGCGGTTAAAAGGAAAACAAACAGAAAGCAACAACAAGAGCATCAACAAAAAAGTCCCCACAAAACCCCATCCAAAGGTCAGTAGCCTCAAAGACTGAAACTAGACAAACTCATGAAGATAAGAAAGAATCAATGAAAAAATGCTGAAGACTCAAAAGGTCAGAATGCCTCTTCTCCTCCAAATGACCGCAACACCTCTCCAGCAAGGGCACAGAACTGGGTGTACACTGAGATGGATGAATTGACAGAACTAGGCTTCAGAAGGTGGGTAATAACAAACCTCACTGAGCTAAAGGAGCATGTTCTAACCTAAAGCAAAGAAACTAAGAGCCATGATAAAAGGTTATAAGAATTGCTAACTAGAATAACCAGTTTAGAGAGGAACATAAATGACCTGATGGAACTGAAAAACACAGCACGAGAACTTCGTGATGCAAACACAAGTATCAATCACCAATCAATTAACTGAAAGAAAGAATATCAGAGCTCAAAGTCTATCTTGTTGAAATAAGCAGGCAGACAAGATTAGAGAAAAAAGAATGAAAAGGAATGAACAAAAACTCTGAGAACTATGGGACTATATAAAAAAGACCAAACCTACAACTGATTGGAATACCTGAATGAGACAGGGTGAATGGAACCAAGTTGAAAAACACACTTCAGAATATCATCCAGAAGAACTCCTCCAACCTAGCAAGACAGGCCAACATTCAAATTCAGGAAATCCAGAGAACCCCAGTAAGATGCACCACAAGAATATCAACCCCAAGATACATAATTATCAGATTCTCCAAGGTCGAAATGAAGGAAAAAATGTCAAGGGCAGCCAGAGAGAAAGACTTGGTCATCTACAAAGGGAAGCCCATCAGATTAACAGTGGACCTCTCAGCAGAAACCCTATAAGCCAAAAGAGAGTGGGGGCCAATATTCAATATTATTAAAGAAAAGAGTTTCCAACCCAGAATTTCATATCCAGTCAAACTAAGCTTCATAAGTAAAGGAGAGAAATAAAATCCTTTTCAGACAAGCAACTGCTGGGAGAATTTGTCACCACCAGGCCTGCCTTGCAAGAGCTCCTGAAGGCAGCACTAAATATGGAAAGGAAAAACTGGTACCAGCCACTGCAGAAACACACTGAAGTACAAAGACCAATGACACTATGAAGAGACTATATCAACTAGTCTGCAAAATAACCAGCTAGCATCATGATGACAAGATCACATTCACACATAACAATATTAACCTTAAATGTAAATGGGCTAAATGGGCCAATTAAAAGACACAGACTGGCAAATTGAATAGAGTCAAGACCCATCAATGTGCTGTATTCAAGAGATCCACCTCACATGCAAAGACACACATAGCCTCAAAATAAAGGGATGAAGGAAAATTTACCAAGCAAATGGAAGGCAAAAGAGAGCAGGGGTTGCAATCCTAGTTTCTGACAGAAGAGAATTTAAACCAACAAAGATAAAAAATGACAAAGAAGAGCATTGCATAATGGTAAAGGGATCAATTCAACAAGAAGAGCTAACAATCCTAAATATATATGAACCCAATATGGGAATACCCAGATTCATAAAACAAGTTCTTAAAGACCAACAAAGAGACTTAGACTCCCACACAATAATCATGGAAGACTTTTAACACCCCACTGTCAATATTAGATGGATCATCAAAACAGAAAATTAACAAGGATATTCAGGACTTGAACTCAGTTCTGGATCAGGTGGACCTGATAGATATCTACAGAACTCTCCACCCAGAAACAACAGAATATACACTGAGAACTATGGGACTATGTAAAAAAGACCAAACCTACAACTGATTGGAATACCTGAATGAGACAGGGTGAATGGAACCAAGTTGAAAAACACACTTCAGGATATCATCCAGAAGAACTCCTCCAACCTATCAAGACAGGCCAACATTCAAATTCAGGAAATCCAGAGAACCCCAGTAAGATGCACCACAAGAATATCAACCTGAAGATACGTAATCATCAGATTCTCCAAGGTCGAAATGAAGGAAAAAAATGTCAAGGGCAGTGCCACATGGCACTTACTCTAAAATTGATCACATAATTGGAAGTAATACCCTCCTCATCAAATGCAAAAGAACTGAAATCATAACAAACGGTCCCTCAGACCACAGTGCAATCAAATTAAACTCAAGATTAAGGAACTCACTCAAAACCACACAAATACAAAGAAATGGAACAACCTGTTCCTTAAAGACTCGTGGGTAAATAATGAAATTAAGGCAGAAATCAAGAAGTTCTTTGAAACTAATGAGAGCAAAGAGACAATGTACCAGAATCTCTGGGACACAGCAAAAGCAGTTTTAAGACAGAAATTTATAGCACCAAATGCCCACATCCAAAAGATAGAAAGATCTCTAAAATAACTAGAGAAAAAAGAGCAAACAAATAAAAAACCTAGCAGAAGACAAGAAATAATTAAGATCAGAGTGAAACTGAAGGAGATAAAGACAAAAAAATCAATGAATTCAGAGCTAGTGTTTTGAAAAAAAAATAATAAAATAGATAGACTGCTAGCTAGATTAATAAGAGAGAAGAATCAAAAAGACACAACAAAAAATAATAAAGAGGATATCACCACTGATCCTGGAGAAATACAAACAACCATCAGAGAATACTACAAACACCTCTGCTCAAATAAACTAGGAAATCTAGAAGAAACTGATGAATTCCTGGACACATACAACCTCCCAAGACTAAACCAGTAAGAAGTTGAATCCCTGAATAGACCAATAACAAGTTCTGAAATCGAGATAATTATAAATAGCCTACCAACCAAAAACAATATCCCAGGACCAGATGGATTTGCAGATGAATTCTACCAGAAATACAGAGAGAAGCTGGTACCATTCCTTCTGAAACAATTCCAAACAATTAAAAAAGATGGACAGACTTCTCCCTAACTCATTTTATGAGGCCAGCATCATCCTGATATCAAAACCTGGCAGAGATACAACAAAAAATAAAAACTTCAGGCCAATATCCCTGATGAACATTGAAGCAAAAATCCTCAATAAAATACTGGCAACTGAATCCAGCAGTACATCAGACAGTTTATCCATAATGATCAAGTGGGCTTCATCCCCAGGATGCAAGGTTGGTTCAACATATGCAAATCAACAAATGTAATTCATCACATAAACAGAACTAATAACAAAAACCACATAATTATCTCAATAGATGCAGAAAAGGGCTTTGATAAAATTTCTGCTCTTCATGTTAAAAACTCTCAGTAAACTAGGTGTTGATAGAACACATCTCAAAAGAATAAGAGCCATTTATGACAAACCACAGTCAATATCATACTGAATGGACAAAAGCTGGAAGCATTCCCTTTGAAAACTGGCACAAGGATGCCATCTCTCACCACTCCTATTCAACATAGTATTGGAAGATTTGGCCAGGGCAATCAGGCAATAGAAAGAAATAAAGTGCATTCAAACAGGAAGAGAGGAAGTCAGATTGTCTCTGTTTGCAGATGAAATGATCCTATATTTAGAAAACTCCACCATCTCAGCCCAAAAGCTCCTTAAGCTGATAAGCAACTGCAGTAAAGTCTCAGGATACAAAAACAATGTGCAAAAATCACAAGCATTCCTATATACCAACAATAGATAAGCAGAGGGCCAAATCATGAATGAACTCCCATTCACAATTGCTACAAAGAGAATAAAACACCTAACAAGGGATATAAAGGATTTCTTCAAGAGGAACTGCAAACCACTTCTCAAGGAAATATGAGAGGACACAAACAAATGGGAAAACCTTTCATGTTTGTAGATACAAAAAATCAATATCCTGAAAATGGCCATACTGCCCAAAGTAATTTATAGATACAATGTTATTCCCATTAAACTACCATTGACATTCTTCAAAGAATTACAAAAAACTACTTTAAAATGCATATGGAACCAAAAAAGAGTTCATATAACCAAGACAATTTTAAGCAAAAGAACAAAGCTGGACGCATCACACTACCTGAATTCCAACTATCCTACAAGGCTATAGTAACCCAAACAGCATGGTACTGGTACCAAAATAGACACATAGACCAATGGAACAGAACAGAGATCTCAGAAACAAGACCACACATCTACAACCATCTGATCTTTGGCAAACCTGACAAAAACAAGCAATGGGGAAAGGATTCCCTATTTAATAAATGATGCTGGGAAAACTGGCTAGCCATACGCAGAAAATTGAAACTGGACCCCTTCCTTATACCTTATACAGAAATTAACTCAAGATGGATTAAAGACTTAAATGTAAAACCCAAAACTGTAAAAACCCTAGAAGAAAATCTAGGCAATATCATTTAGGACATAGGCATGAGAAGAGATTTCATGACAAAGACATCAAAAGCAATTGCAACAAAAGCAAAAATTGACAAATGGGATCTAATTAAACTAAGGAGATTCTGCACAGCAAAGAAACTATCATCAGAGTGAACAGACAACCTACAGAATGGGAGAAAAATTGTGCGATCCATCCACCTGACAAAGGTTTAATATCCAGAATCTACAAGGAACTTAAACAAATTTACAAGAAAAAAACAAACAACCCCATTAAAAAGTGGACACAGGACATAAAGAGACACTTCTCAAAAGGAGACATTTATGCAGCCAACGAATCTATGAAAAAAAGTTTAACATCACTGATCATTACAGAAATGCAAATCAAAACCACAATGAGACACCTCATGCCAGTCAGAATGGTGATTAATAAAAAGTTAAGAAACAATAGATGCTGGTGAGGCTGTGGAGAAATAGGAATGCTTTTACACCATTGGTGGGAGTGTAAATTAGTTCAACCATTGTGGAAGATAGGGTAGCAATTCCTCAAGTATCTAGAACCAGATATATCATTTGACCCAGCAATCCCATTATGGGATATACATCCAAGGGAATATAAATCATTCTGTTATAAGATACATGCACGCATATGTTTATTGCAGCACTATTCACAATAGCAAAGACATGGAATCAACCCAAATGCCCATGAATGATAGATTGGATAAAGAAAATGTGGTACATGTACACCATGGAATACTATGGAGGTATAAAAAAGAATAAGATCATGTCCTTTGCAGGGAAGTAGATGAAGGTGGAAGACTTTATCCTCAGCAAACAAACACATGAACAGAAAACCAAATGCCACATGTTCTCACACATAAGTGGGAGCTGAACAATGAGAGTACATGGACACAGGGAGGGGAACACCACACACTGCAGCCTGCTGCGGGGTGGGGGAAGGGAAAGCATCAGGATAAATAGCTAATGCATGCAGGACTTTATCCCTAGGTTATAGGTTGATAGATGCAGCAAACCACCACGGCACAAGTTTATCTATGTAACAAACCTGCATGTTCTGCACATGTATCCCAAGCTTAAAATTAAATTAAATTAAATATTTACATTTTGTCTGAACAACAAAGGGGCATAAGGAAACTATTCAAGAAGTTGGAAATACTCTATATCTTGATTGTAGTGGTCGTTATATGATTGTATATGTATTTGTCAAAACCCATTGAACTAACTGTACACTTAAAAACGGATGCAACATACTCTTCGTAAATTATACCTTAATAAGGTTTAACCCCCAAAAAGAATAATTTTAAAACACAGATGATGTAATACAAAAAATGTGGTATATATACACCATGACATACCATTCAGCCATAAAAAAGAATGAAGGTCTGTCATTCATGGCAATATGGATAGAACGGGAGGATATTATGTTAAGTGACATAAGCTAGGAAGAGAAAATTAAGCACGGCATGCTCTCACTCATATGTGGAAGGTAAAGAAATCGATCTCATAGAAGTAAAAAGTAGACCAGAAGATACTAGATGCTGGGAAGGATGGGGGAAGAAGGTGATAGGGAGAGGCTTATTAAAAGATACAAAATTACAGATAGATAGGAGGAATAAGTCCTAGTGTTCTCTACCACAGTATGATGACTACAGTTAACAATAATATATAATGTAACATCAAGTAGCTAGAAGAGTATTACATGTTCCCAACACAAAGAAGTGACAGATGTTTGAGATGATAGCTATGCTAATTACCCAGATCTGATCACTGCATGTGATATGTATCAAAACATCACTATGTACTCCATAAATATGTAAAATTATTATCTGTCAATAAGAAACCTTAATGTCAGAAAAAAAATTTTTGTCTGAACTGAGTTCAGTGAGTATCAGCTTAAGGTGGAAGATAAAAAGAGAAAGTGCTTCCAGGCACAGAGTCAAGATTAATTTCACAAGAGCCATATGCTATAATGAAAGGGATAGGATGCAAAATCCAATGAGAAACCTGGAAGTGGTATCCAGAATCCAACCAGGCAAAAGTGGGAAGCATACTAAAAAGGAAATCCAAAATAATGAATGGTTCTACATCAACAACACAGCAATGTTTTGTCTGTGAGCCCAGGATCAAGGTGAGCTCCTCTCTGCTCTGTGTTGATTCAGAGCCCCAGAGGTACATCTTAGACTTCTGCTAGATAGAAAGCCAGAGAGGGACATGATTTAGCCCTGGACTTCCAGGTGGGCTGAACAGCTGTTTAAGGTAGGGATTTAGCTTGCGCTGGATGCAATAATTAGTCATGCTAGCAGGGAACGTCTTGTTTCCAATAAGAGCCCAGAGAATCCCTAGAGAATAATGAGTGCCTTCATTAAATCAAAACATAATAGTTTTGCTTTCCACATGTTGGCTCCAATCAGTGGTCTTCTTACTTATGCTGAAACAAGCCAACTCTCTCTCAATACAAGTTTTAAAAGGCCAAGAAGCTGCTAACAATATCTAACATGCTTATAGCACAGAGCTACTTCAGGCAATGCCAGCCTATTTCTGACACAGGACAGTGAATAGCAGAGAATGTGTGCCCGCTATGGACAAGAAACAATTTACCCATAGCTGAATATTATTCTGGAACAATTTGGCAAGATTATTTTCTTAAGGTGAATTAATTTCCTCAATTTCGTTTGGCTTTTATTGCTTTCTCAAAATTCAGACACATAATATCAAACAGATGGCTTGCACCAGTGAATAAATAGGTCATAAAAGAATTTTGTATACTTCATTGTTCTGGTTTATGGCTAAACACAGCAATCAGATTTTGTTGAAACCCGGATAAAATTGCTAGTTTCACTTTGTTTCAGTTCCAGGTGATCTGGAAGAAATAAAACTTCTCCAGGAGCATGTGTTCTTGGAATCCCTTCTTCATGTAATTTGCCCAAGAAAGTCATTCAACCCTTCGAGGTTTTCCAAGCTGCAGCTTAAAAAAAAAAAAAAAAAAAAAAAGACTTAGGAGAATCATGTCTTTATCATTGCTCATGCAGAGCAAACATATTAACTAATTGGTTACACAGATACCACAAATAATACATGGAGAGAGTGCAAATGATAAAGTGAGAAGTAAAGGTAAGAAAACCATGGAGAAGTGATGTATATAGTAGAAATGCAGAGCTTAAGTCTGCATTGAACAAATACAGACATGGAGCACCTCTCAGTACAAGAGCTGTTCTAGAAGGCAACAGACGACATTCAAACAAACCTTCCATAAAGGATTATATTTTCTTCTCTCTCCATTCTGAGATCCAAATTCTGCTTTAAAATTGTCAACCATGCTCCTTTCTATGTGTAACTACCCAAATAAGTTTTTTACTGGGATTTTATGAAAAACCACAGAGAATTAATTGACACTTAGACCCATACAATGTATTAAGCTATGTGAGGCATACCAGTCAGATAATATGCTGAATTATAAGATATTAGGGAAGAATGATGACAGTGGTGACCAGGAGAGTTTATGTCCATCTAAAGTGGCAGATGCTGCTCACTCCAGCCAAAGCAGCCATGCATATTTTGCCAAGGCTTATAATTTTTCAAGAGAAACTAGAAATCTTCTTTCCCAAATTAAGATTGACAAAACCCAGTTATACCTGATGTAAACGACGAGTTGATGGGTGCAGCACACCAACATGGCACAAGTATACATATGTAACAAACCTGCACGTTATGCACATGTACCCTACAACTTAAAGTATAATAATAATAAATAAATTAAAAAAAAAAAAAAGATTGACAAAACCTCCTGGCTAACTTGGTGAAACCCCGTCTCCACTAAAAATACAAAAACTTAGCCGGGCGTGGTGGCACGCGCCTGTAGTCCCAGCTACTCCGGAGGCTGAGGCAGGAGAATGGCAGGAACCTGGGAGGCGGGGCTTGCAGTGAGCCGAGATCGCGCCACTGCACTCCAGCCTGGGCGACAGAGCAGACTCCGTCTCAAAAAAAAAAAAAAAAAAAAAAAGATGGACAAAACCGGATTGACTATCCCGTTTTTGCGTTAAACTGCCTAATTTGCAAACAGATTGTCTGAAACCTATGATGTGTAGGCCCCACATCACTGAGTGAGCTAAGAAGCAATGAACCAAGGAGTATCTAAATCTGAAGGGACCTGAGTGGCTCCTTGGTCTAACAGTTTCACCTATGTAAAGCCCAAATGGAATGCAAGATCCCTAACAGATAGACTGCTCAGCTACTACTTATATATCTTCAAGGAAATTAGCTGGCAAATTTGTGAAATGTTGCCATTTATATCAAGATAACACCTCAAAAACAATGTGGATCACTATCATGGCCTCTATTCTATTTAGACCTAGTAAGCTAGAACCAGAAAATTGATGGATTCAGTATTTGTGTGCCCCCTGAAAGCATTTTGGTTGCTACATGCTGCTTGAAAAGAGGTCATTAAAAGAAGTTTCCACCAAAAACTGGTAATTATACTATTATTTACATAGTTATTATATCATATACATTATGTATAATACAAAAATATACAAGTATTTATTTAATGCAATGCTGCAACTTGGATTGGATCTTGGAACATAAAAAAGACATCAATGGAAAAACTGGTAAAATCCAAAAAAAGTCTATAGTTAGTAGTAACATGCTACTATTAGTTACTTCTCTATTTGGATAAATGTGCCATGGTTATACAAGATGTTAACATTAGAGGAAGCTGGGTGAAGAGTATATGAAATTTGTGTAATACTTTTGCATCTTTTCTGGAATCTGAAATTGTTACACAATAAAAATTTAAAACTATATTTGTATGTAGTTTTACAGTTTCAGATACCACATGAACTGTATTGAATGACACCAATTAAGTGAAACATAACAAAACTTAGATTAATACGGAAGTAAAAGAGGCTGTTCCAATAAAAGAACCTGAGGTAATTAATTACTAGCCAGACACTGGAAGCTGTAAACCAATCAGGTAGGTAAATTAAACAGACCACATTACAGATTTGCAGCTTTGTCAGTCACTAACTGAAACATTTGTCGGGTTATTCCATTTCTTTCTATTATTAATTCAGTCGTTAATGGCAGAATGCCTGCAATTTACCAGCATTTATTCTGGGTCCTGGGAGATTCAGGGGTAAACAGTTTTGATTCAATGTGTGTATCCCCACCATTCCTGTCCCCATGGAGCTTATGGCACCTGCTGGGGATACAAACACTGAATTAGCTAGCACACAAAGCAATTTCTGATGAATTCATCCCTGAAGTCAACAGTATAACCCTTGCCTCCAAATAGTCCATGTTCATACAGATTCCGAAAGAAATTTTAAAATAGTCTCATTTGTGTTTTAATCCTACCTACCAAATCTATACATAGTCCACAAAGGAATTAGAAAATTTTGAATTGTATTTTCCACTTTATCTCATTAGCTCTTTCCCTCAACTTTTTTTCGCTGTTGTATAGTGTCAATTCCTCAGAACACTCATGTAACCCTCCATTCTCAGAGTACTCACAGAATATTTTTCCTGTTGCACCTTCTGCTGTGGGTTTCTCATTTGGGGCAACAAGAGAAAAATGATAATATCCTGCCTATATCTAGAGTAGTATTTCTGTCTTTCGACAGTTTTTTCCTTTGTTTTGTTGTGTGCAAATTTTATTTTTATTTATATATTTTTTAGACAGGGTCTTGCTCTGTCACCCAGGCTGGAGTTCAGTGGCACAAACACGGCTCACAGCAGCCTCGACCTCCTGGGCTCAAGCAATCCTCCCTTGTCAGCCTCCCAAGTAACTGGAACTATAGGCGTGCACCATAACGCCTGGCTAAGTTTTATATTTTTTGTGGAGCTGAGGCTTTGCCACGTTGCCCAGGCTGGTCTTGAACTACTGGGCTCAAGTGATTCTCCTGCCTTGGCCTCTCAAAGTGCTGGGGTTACAAGCATGACCAACTGCGCCCAGCCTGTGTGTCATTCTTATGATCTACTTTAAATTCGCTTATCCTTTTGGAATTTGTGCATCATTATAAGCTTCTTTAAATTATTTTCAGAAAAGATAATCGTCTTCTTTACTGTATTGGTTTCTTGGGGACAAACACAGTAGCTTAAAACAACAGAAATTGATGCTCTCATCGTTCTGGAAAATAAAAGTGTGAAATTGAGGTATTGGCAGGGCCACCCTGTTTCTGGAAGCTCTAGAGAAGAATCCTTCCATGCATTTACCTAGCTGATGATGGTTTCCAGCAATCCTTTGGGTTCCTGGCCTGCAGCTGTGTTATTCCAATTTCTGTCTCTTTCTTCACGTGAGCTTTTTCCCTCTGTGTGTGTCTGAGAGCATCAGGATTAGGGTCCATCCTAATCCGGTCTAACCTCATCTCAACTTGATTATATCTGCAAACACCCTATTTCCAAATAAGGTCAAATTCACAGGTACTGGGTGTTAGAACTTCAACCCACAATATTTACCTACCCATACAGGTGTATGAAAAACATCATAGTCTTTCAGGTTACACAGCTTTATATCCAAGCAGAAAATACTAATTTCAGTATTGTTACAGTGGGTAGCTAGTCGGGTATACACAGGGCAGGAGAGGGCTCCTCCTCCACACATAGCAGAAGTGTTGGGTGACCATCAGGTGATGGTCTGGCGGTTGTTAACTGTCTCTCTCAAGTAATAATTAGTCACAGCTGGCACCAGGGAAAGGCGGTCTCCTAATAGATAGAAAACACTTGAAATGTGACCAGCAGCTTCCTGATAAGATCTCAGGAGTTGGACAAGTGGGCTCAAGCATGCACATGCAGATAGCCCACCCCAAGGGAAGAATCAGGGGAGAAGTAACACAAGACCTCGGAATTATGCCAATGTATAAAACCCCAAGTTAAAAGGTCAAACTGTGCACTTGCCTTTCAGGTCACCTGCTTGGCCTTCTTCCAAGGTGTACTTTCCTTCTTTTCATTCCTGTTCTAAAGTTTTTAAAATAAACTTACACTCCTGCTCTAAAACTTGCCTTAGTCTCTCTTCTTGCCTTATGCCCGTCAGTCATATTCCTTCTTCTGAGGAGGCAAGAATTGAGGTTGCTGCAGACCCAAATGGATTTGCCACCGTTAACATATTCCAGTGCTGTGTGGCTTGGATACCTTCTAGCAGTAACAGTGTTATTCAACAATTAAACTCACTAAAAAGGAAGCTCTTACTTATAATATTTTGATATGGTAGAATGAAGTAAAAATCGAAGTGGGCTTGGAAGGATAAAGAATGCGGTTCCAGCCCAATGTTCTACTTACCATTCTAAGGACCACAAAATGCAAAGCATAGGTCAATTTTGTTAAATTCGTCTTGAACTCCAAATCCACCCCCTTGCCAAAGCCCAAAGCCTTCCCATGACTATGGATTCTCAGCTAATTACTTCCCCAGGTTTCTCTCTGACTCAGCCTTCCTCCTTCAAGTTTGTTGCTTTAGTACTACCTTGAGTATGTCAGAAAAAAAATAGTGAAATACTTTGAAATGGACAAAATTATCACTGGATGTTTTGTCTAATACACCCTTCTAGGTTATCTGTGTCCTTTTTGTCTTTGAGCTATTTTAAAATGCTATCCGTTGTAGAAAATGATAATACTATTAATGATTCCTGTTCATTGAAGCACAAATGCATTTCTTTTTGAAACAGGGTCTTGCTGTGTCTCCCCAGCTGGAGTGCAGTGGTATTATCATAGCTCACTGCAGCCTCAAAGTTCCAGGCTCAAGGAATCTTCCCACCTCAGCCTCCTGAACAGCTGGACTACAAGTGCATGCCACCACATCTGGCTAATTTTCTTTTCTTTCTTTTTTTTTTTTTATTTTTAATAGATGAGTTCTCACTATGTTGCCCAGACTGCTCTTCAACTCCTGGCCTCAAGGGGTCCTCTCTCTTCAGCCTCCCAAAGTGCTAGGATTACAGGTGTAAGCTACCACACCCTGCCCACAAATGCATTTTTTTTTTTTTTTTTTTTTTGATCTGTGGAAATCCAATTGGTTTCCCTCTTCCCACTGGAAGAAGCCAGTTTTGCACATGGTCATAAAAAAATTCTGCATTCTTGTCTGTCTTTATCATTTGAATGAATATCCTTGAAATTTCCTTTTGAACTCTACTTAACATCTTATTTGTTCTGTCCTTAATTAGTGAATTGTGAAATCTTTGTTACAAGTTTATTTTATTTTTGCACAAGCCATGATTTTATTTTATTGATTAAATTATCACTTAACAAGGCACCCACTACCTCCAGTTCAAAATGAAATATATTCACCTCAGGCATTTCAAGTAAGTTTTCCAAAGCCTGGGTGGGGAGGGGAACATGGCGAGGAACCTGCTGTGAAGTCTGTCTTTATGCCTCCAGATCTCGTATACATTGTCTCTCTCCAGCATCTTTAACTTGAAAATATTCATCCACAGTCTCTCTAGGATTCCACAATAATCATGTTTTAGAGACCCAGTAACCACTCCAAGGGTCTTACCAAGTCACATTCTCCATAAAAATAGACCTCTTTTTGAAACAATTTCTAGTTCATTTAAAGAAATAAACTGTCTCAAGAAGAAAGTTTTCAAGCTTTAGTCATCTCATTAGCCAAACAGAACTTATGATAATTATCTCATAGGAGTGCTTAAGATTTAAACATGATAGTATGTAGAAACGCACTTAGAATAAAAGCAAAGAGAGGAGTTGCAACAAATTTTAATTCAACCGGAAACCATTTAGGTTAGATGTGATAGGAATATATATACTTCATCTAGAGTTTAAAGTCATGATCTGTTCAAAGACCTTGGATGCTGACTCTTCATTATTTGTTGTCGTTTTTCTAAGTCAAGAGGAGGTTATGTTTCACATCCATTTTCATCCACCAATCAAGAATTGTTCCCAAAAGGAACTTCTTTTCTCCTGCTGTCATATACACAAATCATGTGTGTCACTCACCTGCCAACCAAGGCTGCACAATTTCTGTTTAGTCTGAGAGAGGCCTTGCCCGACCATCCTCTTTCGGTTATGCCATTAGGAAAGAAAATACTGCCCTTCTTCCATGTCCCCGTGTGAACTCAAGGCTTGCCTTTTCCCCCCATTAAACTAGAGAAACGTTTTTTAGAAAGTTGGGAGTTATAGGAGGAAGAAGAACCAGGAATATCATCAGTGACATTAAATTTGGTTTTTAATCTGTGTCTGTATTAGTTTGTTCTCATGCTGCTAATAAAGACATACCTGAGACTGGATAATTTATAAAGAAAAGAGGTTTAGTTGTTCCACATGGCTGGGGAGGCCTCACAATCATGGCAGAAGATGAAGGAAGAGAAAAGGGACATCTTACATGGTGGCAGGCAAGACAGCATGTGCAGGGGGACTCCCCTATATAAAACCATCAGATCTCACGAGACTTATTCACTGTCATGAGAACAGGATGGTGTTCATGAATTCATGAACTGTTCATGAATGTTGTTCATGAATTCAATAGCATTATTCATGCTATTGAATAATAGACCCACCCCTATTATTCAAATTACCTCCCACTGGGTCCCTCCCATGACATGTGAGAATTAGGAGAGCTACAATTCAAGATGAGATTTGGGTGGGGACACAGCCAAACCACATCAGTGTCAAATATCTAATTCTCGACAGAAATCCACTCCTCAGGTAAGTCTATATTTGTAAGCCCTGCTATTTCCTAACAATTCATTCTGGGCAGTCTCTTTGAATCTTAATATCCTCATCTTTATAATACATACCATTATTTTTCATTCTCCTTCCAATTGCTGGGTCTCTAGTGTCACTCTTACCTAAATTTTTCATATTTCAAGAAGGCCCCAAATTGGAAGGTCAAGTGAAGTCGCAGAAGACAAGTAATTGTGGTGAAAAAAAAACTGCAGAGGCAGAGGAAGAACAAAAAAAAGGGAATATTTTCCAAAACCCAGAAAGAAACTTGCCATTAGGGTGAGGTTTATAGCCTTTAATGCAACTTAGGAATGTTACCAATAGAACATCCTTTCCCCCCTCTTTATGGTGATGTTTTGGTATAGATTAACATCCCACAGTAACTACTAATTAGCAGCTTTGGCTTGAACAACTTACTCTAACAAAATATTAGTCCTTTGGTTATACATATACATCATAACCAAAATTAGCTTGTACTGTCAGTAAGTAAGAAATTTTTCTAAAATAATAAAACTTCAACTTTGAGCTTGAATTTTCTCTGCATGTATCATGGGCTGAATTTTGCCCCTCAATCCAAATTCACATGTTAAAGTTCTAACTCCCAGTACTTTAGAATGTGACCTTGTTTGAAAAACGGGTCATTGCAAATGTGTTAGTTAAGATGAGATCATTAGGTTGGGTCATACTCCAATACGACTTGTATATTTATTAAAAGGGGAAATTTGGACACAGACACACATACGGAAAGAATGTCATATGAAGAAAAATGAGAAGATCAGAGTGATACTTCTACAAGTCAAGTATCGCCAAAGATTGCCAGCAAACCACTGGAAACTAGGTGAACAGCAGGGAACAGACCCTTCCTCTCAGTTCTCAGAGGAAGCCAATGCTGCTAATACATTGATCTCAAACTTTAGCCTCCAAAACAGTGAATAAATACATTTCTATTGTTAAAGTCCTTCAGTTTGTGGAACTTTGTTACAGCAGCCTTAGCAAATGAATACAGTGTGATAAAAGTAAGCAAAGACCTTATTGTATACATCAATGTATGACAACGGTAAACAGCCAAATCTGTGCTAATGATTTTTTTTTCCCAGCTTATCTGTGGACTAGGACAACAGGATGTATTCAGCATTAGTACTACATTGTTACTCAATTACATTTTTCCATACAATCAGGTCAAATAATAAGACAGAAACTCATCTCTACTAAAAATACAAAAAGTTAGCTGGGCATGGCAGCAGGCGCCTGTAGTCCCAGCTACTTAGGAGGCTGGGGCACAAGAATTGCTTGAACCTGGGAGGCGGAGGTTGCAGTGACCCAAGGTTACACCACTGGACTGCAGCCTGTGCAACAGAATGAGACTCTGTCCCCCGCAAAAAATAAATAAATAAAAGACCAATGTTAAAGGCTGAATGGTCACAATGTTATAATGTTATCTTGATCACAATACAAACATAATTTGATATGAGATTATAACATGATAATTTGATATGAGACCATTGAATGTTTAGCAGCTTTTAAGCTCTCTCTATTTTAAAAAAGAGGTAGCTAAGGAATCACCATCACTATATTTTTTCTTTGGTTCGTCTGCATTTTAAGTAACAACTCCATGGTTCTTGCATGGACATTCTTAATGAGAATGTCTAGTAGATTATCATGATCAAATTATCATTATTGTCATTCACTGTTTACTGAATGGGTAGAATGATGAATATTCATATATTCAAATATAATTATCTAATATGTATTAAATATTTCTATAGTTATCATTTAATCTTATCAATCTACTGTGTTCTGTTTGAATGACCTATAAAAAAATCTATAAACCATGCTTTGAACATCACGCAGAAAACCATAAATTTCCAATGGTAAATTGATTGTGTTGGTAGCCCCAGTTAATGACTTCTCTCTCTATTCACGATCTTTATCTGTACCTTCGTAGTCCCCTTCCTCTCTGATTTCAGTCTTGGCGATAGGACTTGCTTTGGACAATGGAACAGTAATAAACACAAACAGATTTGAAAAGCATGTTCACATTTCCACTTCCTTACATCCTTACATGGACACTGCTGACTTCCATGAGAATAAGCCTGAGCTGGCTTCCTAGAGGGATGTGGCATGTGAAAGAGAATTGAGTCACCAAGAAACAGATAAATAATAAACTACCATTGTTTTAAGTCTCTGCATTTTGGTATGCCTTTTTACATAACATTATAGTGACAATTGGTAACTGATACACTTTGTCTCTAGATTGTATTTTTAATAAAGACAAAGATCATGTTTATTTTGTTCACCACTGCACACCCTGGCATGCAGGAATAACTCAAAATATCAATTTTTAATAACTTGGAAGAGAGTTGCTATTACTAATTTGGAAGAGCAAGGACAAAAAGAAGCAATGTTTTCCAAATATTTGAGATTAAATATGGACTGATTTGTTCCAAAGTGTATAAGAAAAGAGAAGTACATTAAGGTTCAGGAAAGTACGTATTAGTTTATCTTGGGAAAAAAAACAGTTTGAGAAATCATGAACACTGTGGCCAAGCTAGTATTTGGAATTAATCCCAGATCTATCACTTAATAATGTGAGCCATGGCAATTTATATAATCTCTCTAAGCCTTAATTTATTTATCTCTAAAATAGTGCCATTAATTCCTATCCATAAGCTTTTAAAAGAAAAGAATGCTATTTCCATGTCACCGTCACAGAAATTTCTTTCTTGACTATACCAACCATATATCTTATTATCATTGATGTAGTACTGCAATATTTGGGTTCACAATTTTATATATATATAAAATATATATATATATGCATATGTGTGTATTCATATATATAGGTGTGTATGGTCATATACATGTATATATGGTTATATTTTAATAAATTTGTAAAATTTGATTGTTTACTTGATTATTACCTATGTCTTACACCTATGTTGATTTTACACATCATTCTACTGCTAGTATGCATAACACCTAGCACATAGTAGCTGTTCTACAAATCTTTCTGTACTTAGCACATTAATTAACAACATATTTATACAAAGAATGTAGGACTATTACCATAGTGCAAGTACAAAGTGCTTAATAAATAGTAATTATAATCATGATACCTCTAACAAAGGGTGAGCTATTTTGTAAGGGCAAAAATACTGAAACCAATTTAATGATCATGTTTCAGAGTTGCTGTAGTAAAATATCCTGAATTCACTTGGAATTTGGACACATTTAATAAAATTCTGAGACCTTCTGACCACGAGGTAGTAACCATCAATAAGCAAATATAGAGCAAGGCAAACTCCCAAAGACAAGCACACACCTACAGAGAAGAGGAAATATGAAGACAAAAATAACCATGAAGATAGTCCCCGACTCAGCTTCTGATTGGCACATTTGACCTCTTTTGATTTGAGCATGGCTTCCCAATGTCCCCAAGTTGAAAATTCAAGCTGTGTGAGCATCACACAAGGTCTTAGATAATACAGTGACAATTCTCAGTCTCTTGTCTTACCTTGATCTGAATTACTGACATACTAAATAATTTTTTAAATGTTTAAATATCATCAACTATTTTATCCTTGAGCCTTGGCACTTCGAGTTCCTTATTACTAAAATGATCTTCTCGCTTATTTGTCTGCCTAAATCCTACTCACAATTCAAGACTCTACCATGGTGTCACTTCCTATGGGAAGCCTGAACCTGATGGCCTCTTTCCAATCTAGGGGAACGGTTTAGCTGCCCTGGATAGGTAAAATTTTATAATATAATGGCTAATAATTGTGTATTTGCTTTCCTGGATATTTCAGTAGATTGTGAATTCCTTAAGGACAATACTTACAGTTTTTTTCTATCTATATCATCATCAGTTAGAATATCCAGAAAGTGAGCTCTCAAGAGCTATGTATCAAGTGGAAATTTAGCAAGAATATTTAAAATGGTCCAACTGCATAATATGTTAAGAATCCTACCAATTACAGTCACTGTGTGACATAGCACAACTGTCAGTAATTTTGAGTTGGGGTGTGCTTCTGTGTAAGATTGAAATCATCTGTACTTTAAGTTTTGTTAGGACTCACCTGTAGAAACCTGTGGGCCTTGTGGTTTTCTTGGTATGAAAAATTTTGACTAGGTACTCAATTTATTTAAATGCAATTAGACAATTCAGGCTTTTAAATTTCTGTTTGAGCCAATTTTGATAATTTACATTTTTTTCTAGGAATCTAACCATTTTATCTAACTTTAAATAAACTGACATAAATCTGCTTTTGAGTTATATCACTTCATTTCTAATATTACTTATTTGCATTTTCTCTTTTCTTATTCAATCTCAGTCAAGTCAGAGGCTTAACAATTTCATTAACCTTGGCAAAGAGCCAACTCTGACTTTGTTATCTATTTTATGAATTTATGCTCATATTTGTTATTCTAGTATAGCATCTGGGGGAGTCTGAAAGTCCTTCTTCAAAAACAATGTAGCAAGAATTACTAAGCATGTGGTTGCACCCTTGATAGTCCAAGTATAGAAAACCTATCGGCTAAGAATAAGTCCAAGGGAGGCTATTGAAGGTATTTCTCAAACGATAACTATGGCCACAGAAGGATGAGACCAGTGGAAGAATCTCTGCCATCATGAAAAAAATCAGACTATGTGAACTAGATGTGAATAATAACAACTTTTGGCAGCAGTGAAAGCAATGTTCACAAAATCAGTGGAATAGAAAAAGGCTCTACAAGGTACTTAGTGACAGTATCAGAACATTTAGGCTGGTTAAGTAAAGTGTTCTTTGGGAGGTCAAGGTGGATCACCTGAGGTCAGGAGTTTGAGACCATCCTGGCCAACATGGTAAAGACCCATCTCTACTAAAAATAAAAATAAATATAAATTAGATGGGCATGGTGACATGCACCTGTAGTCCCAGATGCATGGCTGGAGGACAGTGGCCCTCACAGCTCCACTAGGCAGTGCCCCAGTGGGGACTCTGTGTGGGGACTCTGACCCCACATTTCCCTTTCATACTGCCCTAACAGAGGTTCTCCACAAGGGCCCCACCCTTGCAGTACAACTCTGCCTGGACATCCAGGCATTTACATACATCCTCTGATATCTAGGCAAAAGTTCCCAAACCTCTATTTTTGACTTCGGTGCACCCACAGGCCCAGTACCATGTGGAAGGTGCCAAGGCTTGGGGCTTGCACCCTCTGAAGCCAGGGCCTGAGATGTACCTTGGCACCTTTTAGCCATGACTGGAGTGGCTGGGATGCAGGGCACCAAGTCCCTAGGCTGCACACAGCAGCAGGCCTTTGGCCCACCCCACAAAACCATTTTTCCCTCCTAGGTCTCTGGGCCTCTGATGGGAGGGTCTGCCCCCAAGGTCTCTCACATGCTCTGGAGATATTTTCCCCATTGTCTTGGTAGTTAGCATCTAGTTCCTCATTACTTATGCAAATTTCTAAGCAGGCTTGAATTTCTCCCCAGAAAATGGATTTTTCTTTTCTACTGCATTATCAGCCTGCAGATTTTTCAAACTTTTATGCTCTGCTTCCTCTCGAATTATTTTGTTGCTTAGAAATTTCTTCTAAATTTATTCTGCTAGATACCTGAAATAATCTCTCTCAAGTTCAAAGATTCACAGATCTCTAGGGCAGGGTCAAAATGTCTCTTTGTATAGGAAGAGTGACTTTTACTCCAGTTCCCAACAAGTTCCTCATCTCCATCTGAGATCACCTCAGCCGGCACTTTATTGTTCATATCACTATCAGCATTTTGGTCAAAGCCATTCAATACGTCTCTAGGAAGTTCCAAACTTTCCCATGTCTTCTCTCTTCTGAGTCCTCCAAACCATTCCAACCTCTGCCTGTTACCCAGTTCCAAAGTCGCTTCCACATTTTTGGGTATCTTTACAACAGCACCCTACTCTACTGGTAACAATTTACTGTATTAGTCTGTTCTCATGCTGCCAGTGAAGACATACCAAAGACTAGGTAATTTATAAAGGAAAGAGGTTTCATTGACACACAATTCTACATGGCTGGGGAGGCCTCAGAGTCATGGCTGAAGGTGAATGAGGAGAAAAGTCACACCTTACATGGTGGCAGAGAAGAAAGCTTGTGTAAGGGAACTCTCCTTTATAAAACCATTCAGATCTCATGAGACTTATTCACTATCATAAGAACAGCATGGGAAAGATCCGCCCCATAATTCAATCATCTCCCACCAGGGCCCTCCCATGACACATGGGAATTATAGGAGCTACAATTCAAGATGAGATTGGGTGGGGACAAAGTCAAACCATATCAACCTGTAAAGGCACCTGAATAACAAGTTAAGAATTACAAAGAATTTGTATAGAAAAGATTATTATCCATGGAGCACCAACTTCAGATGGCTGTCCATATTGAATGTACAAATATTTAATTTTTTTTCACCTCAAACACAAAATAAAGCATGCATTTAAATTCTTCAAAAGCATTGAGTGCTTATTGCCTATACCATGCTGAGCATACACAGATGAACACACCCAGTTTACTGGAATGGGAGGAATCCTAGTGTACTGAAAGAAACACAGATAATGACAAAGTGTATAGGGTGCTAAGATGCAGGTGAGCCCTGTGTGATGTGACATCCAAAAGAAGGGGGCTTAGAAGGGTTCACCATCTTATGTGTGCTCAAGGAGATTTGAGCAACTCCCAAATTTCTCTGGAGGCTTAAATTCTAAGCTCTAGATACATGATCATGCTAGTGACATCAACAAGCCATTTCAGGAAGGAAGGAGAAAAGAAAAGAAGAAAGGGAGGAATGGAGGAAAGAAGGAAGGAAAGGAAAGGGAAGGGAAGAAGGGAAGGGAAGAAGGGAAGGGGATAAAGAAAGGGAAAGGAAAAGGGAAGGGGATAAAGAAAGAGAAGGGAAAACGGGGAAAGATAAAAGAAAAGAAAAGAAAGAAAAAGAGAGAGAGGGAGAGAGAAAGAAGAAAGAAAGAAAGAAAGAAAGAAAGAAAGAAAGAAAGAAAGAAAGAAAGAAAGAAAGAAAGAAAGGAAGGAAGGAAG
>NW_012101288.1:4541100-4545102 GCF_000951045.1 Mandrillus leucophaeus
AAAGAAAGAAAGAAAGAAAGAAAGAAAGAAAGAAAGAAAGAAAGAAAGAAAGAAAGAAAGAAAGAAAAAAAGAAAGAAAGAAAGAAAGAAAGAAAAGGATAGTAATTTTTTCCTAGAACAGAATGTGTCCACCAGGAAGAAAATTTTAGGAAGACTTGAGTCTCCTATTTAAATGTATTTGAGTTTGCCTACATTTTATGCCACTTTGCCTAATATTAGTGTCCAAATGAAAGGACTCTTATTGCTGATTGCTGTTTGCTTTTGCCTTGGTCACTGAAGTTTTACTTGGTCTTGTCAGATATTGACTTTGCCCTTGGCTGTTTCACTTGCAGCTTTTTTTTTTTTTTTTTCAAATTCTGTCAACAGACAGAACCAATATTTCTTTGCAAGAATTAAACATTAATGGATTGACAGAAGTTTCTGGAAAAATCTTTCACAGCCAATGGACAGCATCTGTTGTAGATGACCATAAAACCAAAGTGTACAAAAATTCATCTTGATTTTGTCATTGTTGCTGTTTGTTTGTCCTTTAGAGAAACACTCTATGCTTCAGGAATGCATGAAGTTGTTGCCAGGTAGGTTGAGTGTAGTGAAAGTGGCGGTCAAATCTGGAAAGGAAGATTATAAATAACTCAAAACTCTATTTTCCCATTACAAGAGTGTGAAGAGAGGAGGATTAAGTCATTGCCTAATAATAAACATGCAATTAAGAAGAAAAATAAACATCATGTTAGAAGAAACAAAGAGTAGAAACAGAACATGAAAGGCTCCAAGAAGGACTAGAAATAAACTATCTTCACTTATTTCTTAATATTTTGAGGAGAGGAATCTCTGGACATTAAGAGCCAAGTAAATACACAACTGTCACTAATGTGAATCTAATAATGAGTGAAGGATCTAATAATGAGTGAAGGAGAGAGCTGCCTATAGGCTATTTCACATGAGATGCAGGGAATATAATGAACCCAGTATGTATGGCCTTGGGAGCTGGACAGACTTGGGTTCTAATTCCAGCTGTGCCTCTAACTAGCTTAGTCACCTTGTGGGACTGACTTGATCCCACTGGAGTCAAAACATCTACCGCAAATTGTTATATGAGTTAAATAAAAAATGTCTCAAAAACACCCAATGCAGCATCTGACAGATACTCCCTGGTAATCACAGTTATTGGAGAAGATCTTCATATGACCTCTCCCTCCCTCTGCCCCAAATCTCCCATCACCAATAGAATCAATATTCTATTACGGGCCGCCCAACTTGCCTCCACTGAAAGATGACCCTTGTAAATCTCAAGGATTTCTAGCAAAACTTGGTAGGAAGTTTAAAGGGGTCATCAGTGAAATAGTCAAAAGGCAAAAAAAAAAAAAAAAAAGGTGGAGGGGAATTCAGAGACACACCCCGGACCCCCCTCCCCGACAGGCCCATTCTTGTAGTACCAATAGAGAGGAAAGTTTTGGAGACAGGGAAGTTTGGGAGTAAGTAAGACAGTATCTCAGCCTTGGGCACAGACAGTCCCTGCTACATACCAATTTCAAATAACATTTCCTGGTCACTTGGCATTGTCAACTAATGGAATATATTTATTTTATACTCTCTCGTTTAATCCTCACGGCAACCATTGTGGAAGGAGAAAAAAGGCTCAGAAAGGCAAAGAAGTTTGACTTGGGTAATAAAGCTATTAAGTATCAAATCTAGAATTAAAATGTAAGAATTCAGTCCTTATACTTGTTCATCTACACAACAGCTAGCTCACACAGGAACTCTGGCCTCTATCTTGCCCCTTAGCCCACGAAGTGCAGAGTTCTAGAGATTTGTGTGGGGAAGTTCTTGCCAAGGGGCATGAAAGGCTCATCAACTAAGAAAGCTGGAGAGGGAAAGGAGCTTTTGTCTCATCTCTTCTCCAAACCACTTTGCCTAGGAGAAGAGCAGTGATGTGGGATTTAGAAAGCCCCTTTCTTTTCTGAAAGTGAAAGAGACACAGAGGCATCCAGAGGAGACAAAAAAAAATCAGAGATCTCTGACTTTATGGCCTGTCCCATATTTTAGTTTTCTAATTCTAATAGCCTCTCTTCTTGTTGAACGATGCTTGATAACTCGTATCTTCCAAGATGCTTTTTAGAAGAGCTGGGTCATTTTGAAATCAACACGATAAGTGAAACAAGGAAACTAATTTTGTCTACATAGCCTTGGTCCTTTTCTTAAATTGAGTAGGTTCCCATGGTGATGGTTTAGCCATTTTATCACATCTTCAGAGGTTAGGCGAGGGGAACAGAAATATTATGCATTGACTTCTGGGTTTCAGTCTGTTCATGGCAACACTGAAAGTAATTTACCTGCATGATTTCTATCTTCCAGGTCAGCAAGAACTTCTTCCTCACCTGCCACATCCAGTCAATCATGAAGCCCTATTGATACCATTTCTTTTCTTTTTCCTGAATCTGTCAGCTTGCCTTTTGCAATACTTACCCACACTTCAGACCACTATTCCTTCCAGGGACTATTATGGTATTTTACATTGCAGAATTTCCCCTGCCTTAAATCTCACTAACATTTCCCAATCTGTCTATTCTTCATACAGCAGCCAAAATATACATCGGATCCAACATGCCTCATCACGTCCTTCCTTAAAGCCCCTCAGTAGTTTACATTTATGCTGAAATGAAATGATATGGTGGGTAGGGGAGGAATTATTCAAGTATTTGTAACAAGAAATAAAGAACATATTTAAATTAAATTATTAGTGCTTGCAATTTTCCCAACTCCACACTTCCACTATCATTAAGATGAGAGAGGCTGTGTCTATCTTGAAAGCTGTTTGTAAGAGTGGTAAAAATAGGCATGACAGAAAGGTATATGGGTTATTCTATAACGGAAAAAACAAAACAGAGAGTAACTTCCTGGAGTGGGATTTCAGTGGGCAGGCATGAAAGGAGAGAAAAAGGAATATATTGGGTAAGTTGAAAGAGTGTTTGGGGAAGTTTGAGGTCGGAGACTAGAGGACTTTGGTGACAGCTGCTATGTGAATAAGAGATGAAGGAGGAGGTAAGGAATTTTGCTGTGGGTGATGAATGTAACCCTCACTATTGGTGTTTTGTGTTGTGTGAAGTGTAGTGAATATTTAACTATCCTTTCTTTCTTTCTCTTTCTTTCTTCTTTCTTTCTTTCTTTTTCTTTCTTTCTTTCTTTCATGTAGAACTGATATGAACGTAACCCTCACTATTGGTGTTTTGTGTTGTGTGAATGTAGTGAATATTTAACTATCCTTTCTTTCTTTCTTTCTTTCTTTCTTTCTTTCTTTCTTTCTTTCTTTCTCTCTCTTTCTTTCCTTCTTTCTTTCTCTTTCTTTCCTTCTTTCTTTCTCTTTCTTTCTTTCCTTCCTTTCTTTCTTTCCTTTCTTTTCTTTCTCTCTTTCTTTTCCTTCCTTCCTTCCTTCCTCCCTTTCTTTCTTTCTTTCTTTCTTTCTTTCTTCCTTCCTTTCTCTCTCTCTCTTTCTTTCTTTCTTTCTTTCTTTCTTTCTTTCTTTCTTTCTTTCTTTCTTTCTTTCTTTCTTTCTTTTTTTCGTGTAGAACTGATGTGTATTTGAATGCCACACCAAGAAAAACCTAGCTGGCTTGACTTTACAAGACAATTCCATCCAAAAGTCATTATTTTCCCTGAATTTCCCAGAAACACAAGCAAAAAAAAAAAGTTTGGATTAAGCCTCAGCAGAACCGGCTGTGGTTATAACCACAATCCATTAGGTTGTCACCCACTCACGTGGTACAATCATTTGTTACACCAGAATTTGTTTGTTGAGTCTCATCAACAGGGGCACAAGGTACTCTGCCCCAAGTTGCTCATTTATTCTCTCAGCAGCCTGATCTCCACAGTATTTGCTGGAGAGAAACTAGAGCCAAGACTAATGTGGAAAAGCACATTTCTGTAACCACTTCCATATGAGAGTCATTATGATTCCAAACCACCTCTGTTGTCAGAGATTTAGAATAAAAATATATATAACAT
>NW_012101288.1:4545152-4549585 GCF_000951045.1 Mandrillus leucophaeus
TTTTTTTGAGACAGAGTCTCGCTCTGTCGCCCAGGCTGGAGTGTGGTGGCGCGATCATTGCAAGCTCTGCCTCTTGGGTTCACACCATTCTCCTGCCTCAGCCTGCTGAGTAGCTGGGACTACAGGTGCTCACTACCACACCCGGCTAATTTTTTGTATTTTTAGTAGAGACGGGGTTTCACCATGTTAGCCAGGATGGTCTCAATCGTCTGACCTCGTGATCAGCTCGCCTTGGCCTCCCAAAGTGCTGGGATTACAGGTGTGAGCCACCGTGCCTGGCCTGTTATGATCTTCTTAGTCGTTTGACAGCACCAGTGTCCTGAGAAAAATAATTTATACTCCATTACCCATCCATACACTTACCCAGGCACTCATTCACCATATTAACTAGATAGACAAATGATGTTGTTGCTCCTGTTGATGATGATAATGATGATGAGACAGATGGATGAACAGATGGATGGATGGATGGATGGATAGATAAATGGTTGGACACACAGATAGCTAGGTGATAGAACAGGTACACAGAAAGCATTCAGATTTTTCTACCATGGACCCGATTTTATGTGACTGTATCAGTTGTAATAACTGTATTATTAGATAATAGTAAGTGCTAATGAGAGTTAAATGTTCTTTAAATTTTATAACATTGTAATCATTTTAATACAAATAAATACACAAATCAGAAGATAGCCATTGTCAAACCATGTGCCCTGGGGCTGTTTTCAAACCACCGTAGCCATAAGCAGCAGCAACAAGACTATGAAATTCCAATTTGAAAATTAAGTCACAATAGATCACCAGTAAGACCCAGTGTCCTATCCCCTCAGGAACCTGGGCTGGTGAAAGCCTAGCCCTGGGCTCTCTCTAGATCAGCACTGCTCCTTTCCTGTTTACCAGCAGAGAACAAAGTGATGGAGAGCACTGGCATTGAGTTCAGATCTGGGCTGACTCCCAGCTTGGCACTCACTAGCTCTGACCTTGGGCAATTTAATTCCCCCCTCAAAGCCTCATTGAACCAGCCTGCAATAATAGAAATAATAAACCCACCTCCTAAGGTCTTTGTGAGAATTAAATAATGAAACCCAAGCTAGAGTAGTTGCAGAACACTGAGTGCAGAGCAAGTTTTTAAATGAATATTAATTATGATTAAAAGTATTAATATCCTCAAAGGCAATGCATGAGATAAGGGGTCAAAGGAAAGGACATCTTTGACTCTTGCCAAAGATATTATACAAAATGTAATAGCTCAGGGCAAGACAGCCCCTTCAAAAGCAAACACACTAGTGTTGCCTTAAAATACTTTTCTTTCCTCTAATTTTCTCATATATCCCAATATGGACTTTTTTCCCTATTCCTACATTGTTTTCAGTTTTCATCACATATGTAAACAATTGTAGAACTTAACATCTCACATTGCTTCAGGTTTATCAGTGGTAAAGTTTTTTCTGGTTCTTTCTCACACATTTCTTTATTAAACCATCCATTTTGTTTATCTTCATACTTTTTTAATCACTCTCATTTCTTATATTTTTATGTTAGATTCTCATTATTAGTCCTTTGAAAGAAAAAATTTGTTGGGGGAATACAATGCCTATCTATTCAATGTGAATAACTCTTAAGGAAAAATAATATATTCTCAAGGTACAAAATTCAGAAAACTCACATGCCTAGAATAACTTTTGCTAATTTTTCATCATTTAAAGTTATTACATTTCTGGTTTCATCTATAACTTATTTACCAATTTTTACTTTTAAATTTTTGTTCTTACTACTCTTTTTTTTATTTTATGTCTTTATTTCATACATATTTGATATTAAACTCCACTTATTGTAAAATAAATTACAATAGCCAGATGTATTAGCAACCCATATGTCTAAAAAAAAACAACCTTTGATGCAGTTTCTTTCCATGTTCTTATAGGGAGTTCGAATGGAGGAGCTTTCTATTGATGACATGTAAGTGTGAAATATAAATAGAGCTGCACTCTTACTATGTATATTAGACACCTCTTATATGCTACCTCACAATCTCTTTTCCCATTTCTTACTCTAGTATTACTGTGGCAACCAACCCCAGGCAAATGTGACCCAGCAGCACCTTACCACTGCCAGACTGAGTATTTCTTGCATTCCGTTAGGACGTTACAGCTGCTGTGAGTGATGCCTGCAAGGAGCCATACAACCATTCAAGCACATTGGCAAACCTGCATGAGTGAGCAAGTTACTCCATAAAGTCACCCTTGAGCAATGAGGGACAGGCACAGGCGAGAAAGTCCTTTCCTTTGCTGTATCTCAGGCAGACAATTCTGAAGCACACTTCACACAGTTCTTCAGAGGATTCCTGATGGGGTGGAGCTCCAGTTGCCCACTGAAGTAACCAGTTCAATAGCAGACACTTGGAGTGGCTTTCCTTCCTGTTCTGTTGCATTCTTCCCAGTTCCTTAAGAACACTTAGGAAAATAAACTGGTGAATGCTTGTCTTAGATTCTGCTCTTTCTTTTCCAAAACTTGGGCCAACATGCTACGTCTGCTTGAAAATGGGAAGAAAGATGTTTCCTCCCACCTTCTCCTCTTCAACTCCTGGTTCGAAATTCAGAGTTTGTACTACCCAGAGAACTAGGCAACCGCTTCTCCACTGTGTGGGGGATGCTTTCTAAGGGATCCAAATATTGTGTATCTCCTACCTCTTCTTCCACCTCTTCTTCCATCAATGTCTCTACACATGAGTTACAGACTATGACTCCTAAAATAATAGGAGGAATCACAGGGGGAGAACAATGGAGGGAGAAAATAGTGAGAGAAGAGGCTGGCCTGTTGAGTCCCAGAAGTCTCTATAAATTTGACACTTAAGGTCAGGAGAGAGATAGAAAGAGCTTTATGTGCAAGGCATAATGGTGAATATAGGTTTTCCTGCCCAATTTCAATTCATCAGAGGCTGGCCAGGAAGACCTCAGCTGATTCAGCATAGCTGCAGTCGCTGAATGAATTCAAAACACCAGAATTTGAAGTGGGTGCTCTGCACGTCCAGCCCCACAGCTGAGATTCTTTCACACCCAGGTGGATACAGAATGAGAACACGTGAAGTCCAAGGACCTGGGCATCAGCAGATACAAGTCTAGAGAGTAGTACCGCTCCATAGTCAGCAATGGCAGTTTTAAAACTGCAGTTTTTACTCATTATTATTTTCCTTTGTGAAAGGACTTCTAGAAAGCTTGCTGTAAATTCTGTAGCCAACATTTAGCGAGCACAGTAAAATACTTTACAGCATGAATTCCACATACGCTCCTCCTCACCAGCTTCTGCCTACCCTCTTGCATTGTATTGGATAATCAAAAGCAGCCAGTGATTTTAAATATATAATTATAGTCACATATTCATAAATACATATATATGTATATAGCATCATATATGTGAGTGTGTGTGTGCACATATGTGGCTATGTGTGTGTGATTATTGTTGAAAGTTACAGCATGCTGAATAAAGCTTCATTCATATGTAGTGAAAGTAAGTGACAATGTGCTTGGAAAGTCAGACCATGGCTTGACCTGTGTGTTAGTTCATTCTTAACACTGCTAATAAAGACAGACCTGAGACTGGGTAATTTATAAAGGAGGAGGTTTAATGGACTCACAGTTTCACATGGCTAGGGAGGCCCCACAGTCATGACAGATCTGTCATACCTTGAAGCTAATATTTGCAAATATTTTTACATGCTTTCTCACAAAATTACAAAGCCCACCAGTATGGGGTCCTTCACCAACACCCATACTCTTCAAAACTCTTATATCATGAGGTTTTTAAAAATCCACTTACATACACCTTGATGGGGTGTGTACGTGTGTGTGTGCGCGCGCGTGTGCGTTGTGTGTATGTATCTTTCAAAAGGAGATATACGTCCAAGTATCCAAGCTGCTACCTTGAAGAACTGTATCGTTTTTTGGAATGAGAAAATCTCCTGGCCAAGCGCGATGGCTCATGCTGGTAATTCCAGCACTCTGGAGGCTGAGGTAGGTGGAATACAGGGTTTCAAGACTAGGCTGGGCAACATGGCAAAGCTCCATCACTACAAAAAAAAAATGCAAAAATTAGCCAAACATGGTGGCACACGCCTGTGGTCTCAGCTACTCAGGAGGCTGAGATGGGAGAATCATTTGAGCCCAGGAGGTCAAGGTTGCAGTGAGCTGAGATCACACCACTGCACTCCAGCATGGGTGACAGAGCTTTTGCGACAGTCTCAGTCCGTCACACACACACACACACACACACACACACACACACAAAGAAAAAAGGACCTGATCAACATAGTGAAACCTCTTCTCTACTAAAAATACAAAAATTAGCCTGGCATGGTGGCAGGAGCCTGTAGTCCCAGCTACTCGGGAGGGTGAGGCAAGAGAATCGCTTGAACCTGGGAGGTGGAGGTTGCAGTG
>NW_012101288.1:4549945-4559547 GCF_000951045.1 Mandrillus leucophaeus
AAAGAAAAAAAGGAAATCTCCCATGTGTTTTCACCATGATGTTTTTCATGGAGTCATTCCCTCTGAATGCATTCCCTCTGAATGCATCCTCTATGTCCCTCTTAGTACCAACATAATTATCTCTTATTCTGCCTCTGTCTCTGCATCTGTTTATCTCTCTCTATGTCTGTTTCTACATCTTAGTCTATCTTTATCTCTATCTCTTTCCCCAATCTTGGCTCTTTCTTTTCGTTATATAGTTTCCCTGACTGTAATATACCCACACACTGTCTCAAAATCTAACCCCAAATATGGTGACTTGATGTGAATTAACTATAGACACCTTCTCTGTCTTCTGTCAACTCGATGTAAAGTGTCCCTCTTTTCTATATAAGGAAGTAAATTCTCATCTTAATTTTTTATTTTTCAAATGCCAGTATGATCATCAGAAATTCCCTTTTAGCCAAATTGGTAGTATGTTTAAACTGCTTTCCAACTTAGAGTACAAGTTTCCCACAGAACTAGCATGAACTACACAGTGAACTCTAGTCCCCAAGTGACACTAATATTTTTCACTTCCAAAAAACCAGAAGCTTCTATGTGATATGTCTTTACTTTTGGAAACTGCGAACAGTTAAGATGGATTCCAAAAAAGTGATTTATGTTCTTTGGTGCCCAAGTAAAATGGCAAAATCTTATTTCATTGTACACTCTATATCAAGACTTAAGGATACATTATTTCATTAACATAAGTTCCTTAGGAGGTAGAAATCTGGAATTGGTTTAGAAATCAAAGTAGATATGCTCACTCAAGTCCTAAGCAGGGTAATAGGAGGAGTGCTAATGGGTCATTTTTGGCAAAATTCTCAGAAGAGTTTAGGTTTTCCAAAGAGTGGGTCCCATGCATACTGTATCCACATGCAAAATAGTTTCAATCAATTTAACTGATTCCCCTCGAAGTTAAATTTATTTTCTTTTTATATTGTCTTCTTATTATTAATGGATGATCTAACTCTCTCTTAACCCCTTGCGAGCTGGAGGCCATAAGACCCACACTCCCTGGTGACCAACGCAATCAAGAAGTGAGAGACCAGAGATGAAAGCGCCTGAATAAATATATTGGTTTCCTTTTCCTGGTGTGCTAACCCTTAATACACAATAGAAAACCAGCTACTGTTGTTTACATGTTGTAAAATACAAGCAGTTAAAATGATGAATTGGCATCAAGTACACAGAAAGCACTTTCATTTTTTAAGTTAATGTTTGGACGGTTTGTATGTGGCAACAACTATTTACTATATAGAGCAATTTTGATATGGATAATGCACTTACATGCCCTAACATCCAGAAGTTATTCATCTTCTTTATTAATGTCCCATTCAAAAAGTAGAGATGACACTAACAGCTACGGTGGGATAGAAGGAAAAATATGAGGGGCATATTCATATCTATCATCAATCAATGAAGAATTTTTGGTATCTACCATATGCCTAAGACTGTTAAATGCCTTAGAGAACAAGAACACATAAGGTGAGTTCCTTTAAAACTTGATATTTTAAACTTCTTGTGCAGGCAAGACCTACATCCAGCAAATTACTAAGAAATAAGATACAGTACAGGGGGAAAGTTGGACAAAAGTCCAGTGGTCACCCTCTATATGTACATAGCTATTCATTAACTTGTTATTTTTCTCAGTTCAGATAGGAGAGTTCAGATGGCAAGAGCTTAAGACAACTATACAAGTAATTTTTAAAAAGCCAACCTATATTGAGTATTTACTATATGACAGGTACCATATTATATCATTTGCACCCATTGTTGAATTTCATTTTTACAAAAATTCATTTAGAAGATTATTCTTATTCCCATTTTGCAAGTGAGGAAGCCTGCTCAAGTTCCACTAGTATGTGGCAGAGCCAAACCACACACCAGTCTATCTGCTTCAGAAGACAGTATCTTCAAGTATTATATGTTTTAGACTTAGATAGTACATTTTAAAAAGTTATAAAATAAAGAAATGAATGTAAAATTTAATTTCTGACAGTGTGTATGTTGGATATGTGTATCTGTGTGCATGTGGATGCATGTATACAAGTATTATGGTTAGATGGCAAGATCAGTGATTTCCTGGAGTTATATTATCTCCGAAGCACCAAGAAACTCCTTTATCAGAAATTCTGGGGACACTAGTCCCAAGGAATTTTAAAAATGTATGTCTTTAGTGTTCCCAACATTGAGCATCTCAATGCACAAATTCATTATAATCCCTGTAGTTCTGCCCCATGCCCCAAGGGATAACAAAACTTCAGAGAATTTCTGGGTCATTCCCACTGCCAAGTTATATTTTCACTTACTTGATTCAATACAGATGAATGTTTACTGGTCTTTATTTGCTGCCTTAAACATCTTGTTCTACAGAAACAACAACAACAACAAACATGCAAAAGAAGTCTCCTTGCTATTCTGCAGTATTCTACTAATCCACTATACAGTATCTCTTCCTGGAAAGTTACACATGGTTTAAATATTCTTTCACCCAAGCCCCAAACTCCCATTGTTCTGCAGAGAGGACTTCAGTCTTGTTCTGATGAATGATCCCCATCTAGATACAGCAAGAATGGTTCAACAAACTCTCATGCCTATCACAAGTAGGTTGGTTGATTTCACGCCTAACCAACTCACTAAGTAATCAAGATTCTCCTGCCACCTTCACAAACTAGTTATTGCCTAAAGATAAAATGCTTTCATTGGAAGATCATAGAAAACAGAAGAGATGGAGGGGAGAGTGCTGAAAAAAGTCATATATTACAGTAAAACTGTGAAATGTGTGGTAATGACAATGGAAAGTATCCTGGGGAATTTATTTCCCTTGTGTTAGGAATAAAACCTTAAAATCCCGGTGCCCGATCACTTGGCAACTCAGGCACCTAAGTAGATTTATGATAGGATTTTTTTTTTTTTTTCTAATTCAATATCAAGAGCTGTTTAGCCAGAAATGACTCTTGCACCTGATATGGGGAAGCAAAGCAGGATTCTACTCTAATACACACTTGATAAAACAAAGAAATTGTAGCGGACTTAGAGCCACAAAGAGCCCTGGGTAGCTTATCAGATAATGGAATCCTCTGCCTCTAGGCAGGGCTGCAACAAAAGCCACTTGAACCCAACCTGCTTAGGGATAGATTAAAAATGCCATCCAGGGACATTGTCTACTAGACATCAATCACTGATGTGTTTTAAAAATTTACTCTTCCATGTTTTTTTCATCTCAAATAGACTTCTTTTTTCTATGCAGCACCTTTACCCAATTATTCCAGTGGCTTAAAAGTCAAGACATTTGGATTCATTGCAACTCTGACATAAAAATTCGCTGAAGAGAAATTTCTGTTAAAGTTATTAAGGTAAAGTTCATTTTCCCAGCTCTTCAAATATCCAGATGTTTGGCATCATGTAAGAGAGAAACATCAAAATAATTGCCTACATTTTCCCTAAATAACACATCCCTTATCTAACCCACTTAAAGAAAGACCATCTGTCAAAATCTGAGATCAAACATTTCAAGCTATCTCAGAGTCTGGGGTCAGAATGACTCCTTCCATAGGGAGAAGGAGTATGTATTTATTGACAACAGGGGCTGGCCAAGTAATTCCTCCCCATTCAAAATTTTATAAAACATTAAGTAGCTATTTTTTAACTGATGGAGAGTACAACAAAAAAGAAGAAATGATAGACTTTCATGTTTTTACATTAAACGATTTGATATTGTCTCAAAATTATCAATCAGCATGAATTATTTTTATAATTTAATTTTTAAAGTAAAAACGTAATTGCAAGAAAATAGCCTTCTTTAGGGATATGCATTAGCTGTGACAGTCATCAAAGACAACCATTGACTTTGTCATCCTTTCAGATCATGGGCAGTGGGCATCCCTTGGGACTTTTTGAGGTGCTAACACTGCAGAAGAAAAGCACACAGTCTGGAGGCTCTGGGAAGCAGTGAGTTCAGAAGTCAAATCAGAAAACTCAAGCCCAAAGGTTAAAAATTGTATGGATCAGGCTACCTCTCCAATTTACTGGAAAGAAAACAACCAGGAGTAGGACATCGGACCTGCTCTGCCTTCTCATGTCCTTAGCACTATCATTCAGTCCCATTCTGTTCTTGAACTCATCTCAGTCAGGACAAGACAATTTTAGGAGTATCTACTTGTGGGTCTGAAATGTCTGATGCTGCCATTAGCCTATGTGCATTGAGCCTGGAGAAGTCCTGTATTCCCATCCACTCTCTGAGCCACAATCTTCTCCTCACATCCATTCCTTCATTAACTTACCTTCTTCCTTACTTCCTGTTTGTTTAGCATATTCTTACTCTGAAAGTCAATTGACTTAGCCCAGATCTTGATAACATACTCATATATTGAATGTGAAATCTAATTCAACCCTTTTATGGAAGATGAATTTCCATGTGAGATGGTTTTGGTGATAGATTGAGCTAAGGAGAGCTTCTCAACTATCACTAGTATAGCTTTAATTTTCTCTGAGTTTTCAGAGACTTCTACATCTTTATAATCAGTTTTAGACAAGTGTGAAATTTTACATAGAAAAAAATGATTTTATACAACTCACCACTTGATACTTAACCATGACTCACTCAAGGTCAGCCATGGGCTTCAGGTTCTACCTCCAGGTCTCTGCCTATAACTGAGAAAGACTTTTTGGTTTCTGGAAGCTGGAAGGAGTCATTCTTTCCTCCCAACCACCAATTCACTCAATTGTGACTTTCAGCAATTAATTATCCCCAGCTTTGCTTCCTATCTAGGATGACCAACAGTCCTGATGTATCCATATCTGGCAGGTTTCCTGGAATATAGAACTCAAAACTAAAACAGGGATAGGCCCTTTTCTGTGTCATCTCAGCTAGGGTTTTGAAAATTACCTCTGACACAGTCTTACTACAAAATTGGCCAGATATATTTCAATAATTAACTTTGCCACGTGAATGTAGCCAGACTCTGAAATATCAGTCACCATTTCTGAATTGGTCCCTGCAGATTTCATAGTTACTTCAAATTAAATAGAAAGCAAAATTTCTTTTGTTTTGGTTTGTTTTCTTGTGTTTTTAGCACTTAAAAAGTTATCTGTAATAGTAAGCCAATGTTTTAATTTGCTTTTCTAATTACCAATGAGGATAAGGTGTTTCTGTGTTTGAATAGAAGTCTTCTAAACAGAAGTTGAGTTTCAGTAGGAGATACTGGGGTGCACATCCCAAAAACCCCCTTTAGGATGAAGGCACTCATTCCTCCACCATCTGGGAGCATTGGCTATTGATGTTTTACAGCTAAGTCCATCCCCAGGAATTGACCTAGACCACAGAAATATGTCTCACCCATCATTACACCTCCTCCACAGAGGCAGCAGACATTTAAGAACTGCTTAATGCAGAAATACAAAGGCCTACCCTCCTTGCTTCAGTTGAGGTCAGCTCTGAAGGGGCCTTTATGGTCCAGAGCTCCCAATAGTATCAGCTGATGCCACTGTTGCAACTGCATCATAATTCAACTTATTTACTTTGTCCTTTTCTCTAGTTTTTTTTTAAATAGGTGTTGAGCTCCACAGTATCCTATAATAAAATTTCCGATAATTCTCCGTCTCAGACTTTTCCCATGAATCTCAATTGAAGACAGTTTCCTAACACATCTTCAGATTCTATTTATGTAGTGGTAAGTGGTGGTCAGCTGCCTAGGGGGCATTTTAAAGATTATAAACACTTCTATCCACTTTACTTGATTGACTTCCCATGGACATCATGAGAAGTAGATATAGCAAGTCCATGACATTTGCAAAACCTAACACAAATTACACATTTGCAGATTGGTATATTATAATTAAGAAAAAATTGATGTACTTTGGTAAGAAGATAAAAGTCCAACACCAGAATTATAAATAATTGTATAGGCCACGCGTGGTGGCTCACACCTGTAATCCCAGCACTCTGGGAGGCCGAGGTGGGCAGATCACCCGAGGTCAGGAGTTTGAGACCAGTCTGGCCAACATAGTGAAACCCTATCTCTACTAAAAATACAAAAGTTAGCCAGGCATGGTAGCACACACCTGTAATCCCAGCTACTCAGGAGATTGAGGCAGGAGAATTGCCTGAGCCTGGGAGACGGACGTTGCAGTAAGCTGAGATCATGCCACTGAACTCCAGCCTGGATGACACAGTGAGACTCTGCCTCAAAAAAAAATAATAATAATAATTGTATATCAGTAGGGTAATCACTGTCATGCTTTGCCCACATAATCATAATTTACACCTGTTGTTTAGAAATAATTATTAGTTGTGTCCCTTTTAACTCTCAAAAAGTTCCCAATTTGGACCACAAAATAAAATATATGCTTACCTTGTTGTAAGAGGTTCTCCTCATTTTACAGGTTAGTAATTATGAGTATCCTATTTACTATGAGGAGACAGATAAATATGGGGAAAAAAATGCACCAACAGTCAAAAAAGTATGCACCAACAGTCAAATCACAATATGTTGCTAAGGAACACTGCTTTCCTTTCTATGAACATCAGCAAATGGAGAAGACAGAGTAGAATAAACTCAAAATCTATTTAAAGTGAAGATTTCCAGATACACATTGAGTCATGGGTTTGGAGTCCCTTGCATGCCACTGATATTGCTTATTATTAATTCATGTTTTACCATTGCTTCTCTGGCAAAGAATCCTATCAATTGCCTGTGACTTTAATAACAGTACTGGAAAGCTTTTGTTACTAGAGCAAGTACACCATTTGAAAGCTATTAGTGTGTCATCAATACACTATAACTTGTGAAGCTGTTCTTAGAAGTTCTCGGAGACACTAAATTCTTCCATGGAATTAGCTGTTGATTCTCTTGACTTTACAATGATTGAGTCCTTCATGAAGTTAGATATTGAAATCAAAGAGAGGAAAATTTTATATCACTGAGGGGAAAAAGGGGATCACATAAAACAATGTCACTCCGCAAAAGTGAGTACAGATGACTGTGCAATATATGAGACCAGATAGATGAAAAGATGGCAGATGTAAAATAAAAATCCAGCCTAGCTCTAATGTCTTACAGAGCTTATTTCAGCAAGTTGTAATAAAAATCTTCCATTCACCCAGCCCTTACAAGGTTTTAAAGAGAAAGTAAAAAATAAAATAAAATAAAAGGATCATTTTCTGCACATTGACTCAATTCCCCTCATTTGACTACCTGATTGTTTCTTAAAAGTTGTAAAAATAAATTTATCATAAGATTCTGAGCTTTTCTGGCAAGGTCACAAACTGACCTGGAAGAGGAAAAACAGTGCTGAAGAAGAGATAAATCAGCCCACAAAGATGTTTTCAGTTGCCTCTACCTGTCAACTTGATGCCCACAGAAAGTGATGAGACAGAGTTATGTTCACCGCAGTGAAGCACCAAGAAGCACCGGACACATGAATTCCAGAGCAAGAGCATTGAGAGAAAAAGAAAAAAGAAGGTTAATTTTTGGGGCTCTAAAAGAGACTCCAGCAAAATAAATGGTATGGGATGGGGAGATGTATAAAGAGTTTGGAAAATGCAATTTACTCAAGGAGGTCAAACTCAAAATGTTTGTCAGCTGTGAGAGAAGGAAGCTGTGAGGTTCTAGCTGAAGCCGACCCCGCTGGTGCCCAGAATACAATATTATAATTGCAAAAAGACCACTATCCCTTTTTCCTAGAAAATTGAACCCAAATAATGGTACTACACATAGTAGGACAACATCCAATAAGAGAAACACCCTAAAGGATGCAGATAGCTGACTTTGTAATCATTGCTGTGAGAGACGAAGAAGACACAACCTGGAGGTGTTTGAGTCCTCCGGAGGAAGGAGCCCCTGGTTTCAGTGAGCAATGAAGTATAGGAGGAAGCCTTTGCAAACCTTAATCTGGAGTTCTTAAGTCTAAACTTAACATTTTCCACTAAATAGCAGTGTTGGTATTTGGGGCACCATAGAAAGAAAGAAACTGGGCATAGAATGGTGCACCCTTTAGGAAACTGGAGAAAGTGTTAGTAAGTGCTGCTATCCAGTGAGACTCATCTGTCCATTCAAGTTCATGCAGTGACAGCTTTAAGGATAAGTTCCTCTGAACCTGTCCACAACCACGGAACCCACACACTCTGTGGCAGCAGGAAAAGAAGCTTCAAGTTTGGCAATCATTAAGGCTAGTTCCTGGTGTAGAGTTTAGTAGTCTTTTCAGAAGACTCACAAGAATCTATCGCTATTATTGATGAGGCTTTTGGCAGATTGTATAAACTTTCTGTGCCTCAGCTTCCTCATGTGTCAAATAATGAAGATAATGCTACTTTATAGAATTAAATGAGATCACATGCATAAAGCACTTTATTCTGAGAACATAGGGCTTCTATGTTCTCCAGATGGACTAGCCTCTATTTCTGAAAACTCCATGGTTTTCTTCTCTGGATGTTTGCCGTATGTTTTGCCACACAGAGACCCAAATCATAATCCAGAAAATAGAAAGTCTTGAATTCCAAAAGATGAGACCAAGTGCTAGGCTAACATTTTCATTTGAACAAATAATAACCAAAATGCTTCTTTAAGATTTTTTTAATTTTAAAAATAAAATATTTCTAAAGAAAGGACGTAGGAGATTAACTCTGCAACCCTGAGGTAAAATATTCATGGAAAACACCCCAAAAGCACTAACCATGATATGTATATGTATACACACACACATACACATATTGTACATCATAAAAATTAAAAATTACTTTTAAAAAAGATACAATAAAGAAAATGAATAAGCAAGCCATAGACTAAGAGAAAATATGAGGTATACGTATATGTCACCAATGGCTTGTAACTAAACTATACACAGGACCTCTACAACTCAATAATAAAAAAGGAAAACAACCCAATAAAAATGAACACAATATTTAATAGACACTGCATAAAGAAATACAAATGGCCAAAACACTGTATGAAAAAGTGATCAATATCAGTCATGAGAAAACTACAAATAAAAAGCAAAATGTGATACTACTACAGATTCACTAGAATTGTGAAAAAAAACTTTTAAATACCCTGACAATAGTAAGTGTTGTCAGGCGTATGACAAAACCAGAATTCTCATAGACTTTTTGTGGAGTGCAATTGGGATAACCAGTTTGCAAAATGGTTTGGTAGCTTCTTATGACCTTGTGTATTTACCCAACATAAATAAAAATATATTTTGACATTATTTTGAAATGTTTGTAGCAACTTTTTTAGTAATAGACAGAACTGGAAACAACCATAATGTTTATGTATCAGAGAATGGGGGAAAAAAAACCTAGTACATTGATATAATAGAACATTATGCAGCAATTAAAAGGAACAAACTACTGATACATGAGGCAACATGAATTAATCTTAAAAACACTATGCTAAGTAAAATCCCCAGACACACAAGTGTACATACTGTATGGTTCCATATATATAGATATCTAAAAGAAAAATATGAATTTATGATAATAGAAATTAGAGCAATGCTTATCTCTGGTGGGGAGGCAACTGACAAAAGTAGAACCTAAGAAAGTTTCTACAGTGATATAAATATTTTATATATATATA
>NW_012101288.1:4559597-4566558 GCF_000951045.1 Mandrillus leucophaeus
CCATGCCCAGCTAATTTTTTGTATTTTTAGTAGAGATGGGGTTTCACCATGTTGGCCAGGCTGGTCTCGAACTCCTGATCTCATGTTGCACCTGAGTCAGTATCCCAAAGTGATGGGATTACAGGCATGAGCCACTGCGCCCAGCCCGTTTATTAACTTTAACTACTATATGAGTAACATCAACAAAACAATATATAAATATTTATATAATTATTTATATCTCAATAAGTGTGTTGGTTACATGCATTCATTTGTCAAAACTGACAGTTGTATTAAGATCAGTGAAATGCACAGATCTTAATACAACTGTCAGTTTTGACAAATGAATGCATGTAACCAACACACTTATTTATATATAAATATTTATATAAATATTTATATCTCAATAAGTGTGTTGGTTACATGCATTCATTTGTCAAAACTGACAGTTGTATTAAGATCTGTGCATTTCACTGTATGCAATGTAAGAGAGTAACGATAAGGTACATGGAAACAGTGATATAAATTAAGTGGATTTTGAAGAAATAGAATTTTTGATCACTTCTGAGGAATTAGTACTTTTATGATGAATTCTCATGTCCTAATTTGACAGAGGAAATGAGTCCAACACCAAACTGAGTATGTTGGAGGATGAGACATGCCTTTGAAGTTATTATGAATTTCCCAGACAGATGAGGGGCAGGGTTTAAAAGGAAATGAAGTCCCAGTTTTGGAATCCTCATCTGCTCCCCAGTTGGTGTCCCCCAGAAGCATAAGAGGAGACTTGGCATCAGACTCGCACACAGATGGGAGGAAACCCCTGCAAATGCTCTCGGCTCTACACACATGACTTCTATGATAAACCACAACCTCATCAGCCAAGTTTCGCCCTTAAAAGGCTTCTTTTTTGCAATCTCTCCTATAGGGTATGATTCATGATGTCCTCAGTCTATGACTCTAGTCTTCATAATGACTGTATGAACTCCGTGACTATGGGTTATTGCCTAATGGGCCAGATTCTCATGCTGTATCATAACTCTTGGGGAATCCAAGATGGAATGGAGCCCATGTTAGCAGTGCTGAGAGCTAGCTGCAAATCTTCATCCAAATGCCTATGTCAATTTCAGAGCCCCCACAGAATGTGGGTGGCCAGGAATACATTTCTCTGTGGCTACTACGCCTACTGACTGCATAATTTCCTATTAAAAGTTATTTCCTTATTGACCCTGAATTGGACAGATCTACAATAGACTAAACTACTGTAAAGAAGCATAGTTGGTCTTGCCTACTGAAGACATGTTGTTGGTGGTGTCTATAGAAATTCTGTAACATAGGCTAGGGGCTACTTTTCAACTGTAATCCATTGGCTGTAGCTTTCTGGGTTGCATTATGCCCAGGTTTAGAACAAAGGAGATTAGTTCACAGTGATTTCCATGAGGTGAAGTGCTGAAGAGAATAACAGTACACCATGCTACCAGTTTGCCATCTCTCATGCTATTAAGAGAGATAGGAACTGGCTGAGAAAAGACCTGAGCTCTGATCCTACATCTAACACTGAATACCTCTGTGACATGTGAAAATACGTCATCATTGTGGTTCTTACTTATTCTTAGGAATAACAAAGAGGTAAACTCACTAACAGTTGATCTCTAAACACGACTCCACTTACATTGTTCTTTGAATCATCAAATCTGCACCACTTTCCTCTTAGGTAGGCTCATGTCTTCCTGCATTTTCACTCATCCCAAAATACCCTTTAAAAGTACAGAAGAATATACACAAAGAATCAAAACAAAATTTTTTTTTATCAATTGCTGCCTTTTAAAATTCTCTCCATTTAAAGGCAATATATTTGAGTAAAAAGTTTGGCTATATTTTAAATCAATTATTTATCTGACCCACCAGGGATTGTAGGCTGTAAATTAATGCTATCCTGCAGAACTTTTGGCCAGGTGCAGTGACTCATGCCTGTAACCCCAGCACTTTGGGAGGCCAAAGCAGGAGAATTGTGTGAGCCCAGGAGTTCAAGACCAGTCTGGACAACATAGCAAGATGCCACCTCAACAAAAATAAAAAAATTAACTGGGAATGGTGGTGCACATCTATAATCCCACCTACTTGGGAGGCTGAAAGAGGAGGAATGCTTGACCCTAGGAGGTAGAGGTTTCATGTCACTGCACTCCAGCCTGGGTAACAGAGTGAAACTTTGTATCAAAATATATATATATATATTTTCACTATTCTATTGTGTTTCCTGAAGGAGCATCCTATGAATATTTTCTCCATGATAATATTGTCATATGCTTTCCAGTTTGCAAACAATTTTATCTTCATTCTTTTATTTGAATCACACAAATCTATAAAGTTGGTGGTAGGTTATTACCTCATTCTACGGGTAAATAAGGATTGGGAAAATGAAGCAACTTGCACTGAACCAGCAAATGGAAGTACTGGGATTGAAATACACATATCCTGGCTAATCTAATATTCTCTGCTGTTGGAGAATAGGATTTCAAGTCTTCTACTTTCAAAGCCAATGGTCTTTCTACCTCTCGAACTGTACTAATTGGTTTACAACCTAAACTACTGGCCATATATCTGGAGTGATCAGAGGCTAAGGAACCATTTACCTGGGTAGGGATATGATTGAGTAAATTCAAGCACTGAAAGACTTTTTTTTTTTTGAGACAGGATCTCACTGTGCCATCCAGACTGGAGTACAGTGGCACAATCTTGGCTCACTGCAGCCTCGACCTCCTGCGTTCAAGAGATCCTTCCACCTTAGTCTCTCAAGTAGTTGGGACTACAGGTGTGTGTCACCACACCTGGCTAATTTTCTGTTTATTTTTTATAGGGATGAAGTGTCACTGTGTTGCTCAGGCTGGTCTGGAATTCCCAGGCTCAAGTAGTCCTCTAACTCTGGCCTCCCAAACTGCTGGGATTTACAGGTGTGAGCTACTGCACTTAGCCAGAAAAGATCACTGTTAGGGTTTATTTGAGGCCTAAAGTGTTAGGATCAGCTGAATGACAAAAATAAATATGTTTTCTTTCCATTGTGTCCAAGTGATTTTTCAAAAAGTTTTTGCAGCCCTTTGTTGTTGTTCTTTCTTTGACAGCATTTGTTTGATTTTTATACAAGGCAGGTAAAGAAACGATTAGGGATTCACATGTGAAAAAGCTTGGATTGCCACAGCAAAACGCTTGCATTGACCATTCATGGGAAACAGTTCCCCAAACAAATCAGGAAGATTTTGAAAACTTTGTACCACCAGCTATCGTTCGCTGCCACCATCTGCATCGGGGCCTCTACTCTCCTGGGTGCAGAAGCAATAGATACATAGAAGAAATATTTTTGTTTATATAACTAAAGAATAGAGGGACATCATTTAAAATTAGTTATCAGCACAAGAATACACAGGAGAAAAAAAGAGAGTCAATATTAGAAGAGTATCCAATCTTTTATTAGTATTTTCTAAATACTAGGCAATGACATTTCTCTGGACAAAGGTTCCATCACTATTAAGAGGATGGCTGGGACAAATGAACATCTTTTAATGACTATTGCAACTCTGTGTTTGTGTGTATGTTCACGGGTATGGATATGTCTATGCATGCGTGTATTTTGGTACTTTTAAAATTTTCTGCCCACACAAATAAGTTATCAAATGGAAGCGTTAATTATTTCGAAGACATACAAATCAACTCTGAATAAGCTGCCATTCTTCAAATGTTGGCTATGATAACAAAAATAACAGTTAAGACTGGAAATATTAAGTCTGAAAAGAATTATAAACCTAGGAATGTGCTTTCAAAAAAAGGAGTCACTTAGACTGGAAAGAGAAGAAACAATCTCTTCCAGAAAAATATAAGAATGAAAAGACAGGAAGTCCACAAAGACTAATTTATAAGACCAGTGGAATAAGACCAAATGTGTTAAGATCAATGACCATTCAGCTATAATGTAGGAGGAGGTAAGCAGATATTCGGGGCAAAAATCTTCAATTCTTCATTATTTTTATTTCCCCCAACTATAAATGAAGCCAATGTCTATACAACCTCTGAACTTCAACTGACTACAATTTTGTCATGATAATAGGTATTGTCATCATACATGACAACTCTCATAGACAAACCCAAGCTTAAATATTATGTCACATTGAAGGAACTAATATAGAAACATCAGTATCTCAGAAAAATGTAGCTGATCACATTAATGCAACAAACCTTTAAATGAAAATAAACCTAAATCAGAAAAAAATGAGAGCTACAAAAAATGGAGATACATAAAAGTCATTTCCATTATTCATGGAAATGTTTTCACAATGCACAAACACACACATACACTAAATAGCTATATTCTACATGTTTCTACTTATAAGTATGTGTAGGTAGGCTAGGTGCGGTGGCTCATGCCTATAATCCCAGCACTTTGGGAGTTTGAGACCAGCCTGGCCAACATGGTGAAACCCGGTCTCCACTAAAAATACAAAAATTAGCCAAGCAAAGTGGCGTGTGCCTGTAATCGCAGCTACTCAGGATGCTGAGGCAGGAGAATCGCTTGAGTCAGGGAGGTGGAGGTTGAGTGAGCCGAGATCACACCATTGCACTCCTGCCTGGCTGACAGAGACTCCATCTCAAATTAATTAATTAATTAATTAATTAATAAGTATGTATGTATAGGTAGTGCTTTTCTTTTTTTTCCCCCAATGAATTCATTTCTTTTTTTATTTTTTTATTTATTATTATTATTATACTTTAAGTTATGATAAAATCTAAGTTCTGTTAAGTATAAATATCCTCACAATTCTAACTTCAATTATGGTCTTAAAATAACATTATAACCCTAGTGACTTTTTAATGATGCTATTATATTTACTTTAGCTCCAATTTGAAATTATTTTAAATATAGTTTAGATTATTTTACTAGAAATTTCCATTTTATACTCTGGATGAGTACAAAAATCAAGAAAAGGAATGTGTTATCAGTAAGGCTTTTCAAATGTACTATCCTTCTTCAAAGAAACATGGAAGTCCTTAGGGAACATTTTTGCACTTAATGTTGCAGTGGAATGAACATTGCTCAGTGTGGGAAAAAATGTTATAGCTCGTAATTACAGACACGCAGTTATCTGATAACTCTATAGCATCCAGAACTCCCAGGAAAAAAATCATTTCTAAAAGACTTTTTAATAGAGTCTAAAGTAAATAAGGCATTATTTGAGTATATTATTTTAAAACTTTAGTAAGTTTGATATTTTTTATTGCATCTTGATAGAAAAAGTGACTGAAAGGAGATGAGTCTAGAAAGGTAGTTAGAGCCATAGAATAGAAGATTATAAATACCATATAAGGAAATATGTACAAAATTCTTTCATTTATTTATCAGCAAAGACTTTTTGAGCACCTACTATGTGGCAGGCACTAAGCTAGGGTGCGGGGGATATAGTGATAGACATGTTCTACTCAGTTCCTGCCCTCATGAAGCTTACATTCCAGTAATGACATTCTCAATGAGTTGAAAATAAAATATTAACTTTCAAAGTAAAAGGTAAATAAAGGTAATTCCTGCAGGGAAACAGAAACCATAAACATGTTTTAAGCATAGGAATAGAAGAGGAACATTTAAGATTTGGGGAATAATAACCACAACTATCCTCTCCACCACCAAGTTTACAAAGAGTTGACAGGCAGACACAAGGGTCAGACAAATGAAAATGAAAATTTTACTTCTATTGCTGACAAATATTCACTGGAGAAATGGTTCAACCTGGCCCTTGTACTAGATTTTCTAAGATCCTTGCAGCCATCAAGTCTAGTTTGGGATAACCCACTCATGAAGAAACATGAGTTTACCGAGCTAGCTCTTCCCAGATCACTGCCTCATATTCATTTGCCCCAAACACGTCAAGCTCCAGAGATGAAGAGAAAGAGAAATCATCTCCAGCCCTATCTCCAGAAGGCAGATCACTCTTCTACTCCAGTAAGATGTATCCAGGTAAGGCAGGAGAAGGATATACACTACAGCTAAAGGTAGGCAGATCAAAAGAGAGAACCATAAAAAAGGTAAGCCTTTTCTCAATATCACAGAGCAAACATCCATTCTATTCCCTTGGTAAGGACAAAGTAGTGGATAGAGCGACAGACTAAAAGGATTCCATCACCATAAGCCCCCTCATAGAAAAGAAGAAATAGAAACAGCTCGTCCCCACAACTATGCATTAGGCTGACAATGGAACGAGTGATTTAGTTTAATGTAAAAAAAAAGCTCTCTGACAATAGACATTTTAAAAACCTTCCCAAAGATGAAAACCCTGAGACCCAGAGAAATGCAAAAATTCACTCAAGTTCATCAGCATGAAACTGGTCTCCAAACTTAACTGATGCAGTATCTTAGGTCTTTCTACTTCTACTTCCAAGCATCCATGGACTTATTTTGCAAGTCCATTCCTTCTCCAAAAGACAAAATCATGACCTTGATGGTTAAATTTTGATTGGTTTCATGATTTTGATAATTGATTTATAAATTTGCTTTGATTCTATAGTTACATAGGAGCTGTGAGTACAAGGACTTTATAACTATCTTTATGTTGCTCATATTCACATAATATTAAAGTGAAGAAATCTCAACAATGAAAATCTATGAAATATTTTTGTCTTTTAAAATGGCAATATATGTGATTCATATCTGAGAATTATTACTTGACTCCATAATGCCTCTCAAGAAAATGACACTTGTCTCAGAAAATTCTGAAAGGAGTATGTGGTGTGGTTTCTGGGAAGCGATTAAAAAATAAAAGATTTGGCTGGGCGCGGTGGCTCAAGCCTGTAATCCCAGCACTTTGGGAGGCCGAGACGGGCGGATCACGAGGTCAGGAGATCGAAACCATCCTGGCTAACACGGTGAAACCCCGTCTCTACTAAAAAATACAAAAAACTAGCGGGGCGAGGTGGCGGGTGTCTGTAGTCCCAGCTACTAGGGAGG
>NW_012101288.1:4567234-4595574 GCF_000951045.1 Mandrillus leucophaeus
CGGAGTCTCGCTCTGTAGCCCCGGCTGGAGTGCAGGGACCCGATCTCGGCTCACTGCAAGCTCCGCTTCCCGGGTTGCCGCCATTCTCCTGTCACAGCCCTCCAAGTAGCTGGGACTACAGGCGCCCGCCACCGCGCCAGGCTAATTTTTTGTATTTTCAGTAGAGACGGGGTTTCACCGTGTTAGCCAGGATGATCTCGATCTCCTGACCTCGTGATCTGCCCTCCTCGGCCTCCCAAAGTGCTGGGATTATAGGCACGACTATTTTTTAAAATCCCAGAATCCCCAGTTACCTATCAAAGCATTTTTTGGGGGATTTTCAACCTTGGGAGCTCCACCAGGAAACCCTCATGAGCAGGGCTCCAGGCGCACTGGGGAATCAGGAAAGTCTGTCTTTGCGTACTGTCATGATGGAGAGCTCCAGCTGCATGATCACACAGGCTGGAGTCTGGTATGCTCTGTGTGAGCTTAGATAAATCACCTTAAATTTCTCACCCTTCGTGTCCTCATCTTTAAAATGAGGATGCAAGAATTTAAATTGCATAACGTATGAAAAGCACTTAGCACAAATCCTGGTATATTGTTCTGTTTCACGTGGCCTTTTTTTTTTTTTTTTTTTTTCAAGGATCATGGTGCTTTTAATCTATGTTGTTTGTCTTTGTACAGTCTACAGATGAGGATTCCGATTCCTGCGAGAAGTAGCTCACCGTGAGAAAGTGGTCACGTGGCCTTTCCTATGAACGTGCACACAGTACCAGGGCTGACCTCCAATAGCCTCAATCCTAAAATGCCCAACAGTGGATACTTCCTCAGCCAAGATTCACCACTTACATCCAACACCAAAAGAAAATCCAGATAAAGAAGTTAATATAAAACTTCCAATTATAAAAAATAGAAAAAATGTAGGTAAATAGTTATGTGATCTCTGGATGGTGGTGACATTGTGGAATGGGGATCTTTTTTTATAATTTACAATATTTTAAAGTTTTCTGTAGTACATATTTTTATTTTCCAATTTAAAAATATAATTAAAAACTCAAAACCACTACCAAGAACACACTGTCTAAACTATGGAGGGATACGAAAATTTATATAGTAATCTTCTGGCTCTTTTTTTCTGTTTTTCTCACATGATAAAACTCTACTGCATATTTTCCTGTTTTCTCATAGAGGAGCTAGGCATATTTTGCTATCCTAGTTCTATTCTTTCTCTGTTCCTCTGCCCAGCTATGATCACGTTCCTGTATTCGTTTCCTAAGTACGTGGCAGAGAATTCTCATTTTACTCGAAATATGCGTACTTAATTTGGCCACATGCATCAGATTGACCATTATAAAATGACAATGGTTGCTGCTTTCTTCCAGTGTCCTATGTGTATACACAATCCTGCCCTAACATTCAAACATCAATTCTGCTTTTAACTCAAATAATCCTATACTTGGATATAACCTCAAGCTTTCTGCTAACCTGACAGGAATCTAGAAATTTTTCTATTGATAGTAGTAGCAAAAAATTTCAGGTTTATATCTATAAACAGGCAAAGGAGGCTGTAATATATCCACCACTAATATCAGAATATCTGCCAGAGAAGCGAGGGGGTTGAGCATTTTCCTGTTCAGAAACTCTCTGGGACAAACATGTTAAGTAATTAAAACTTTCTGGTAAATGGATTTGTTGGGTAACTTTCCTGCTTGAATGAAGCACCTTCAGTGAGATAACAAATCACAGCACAATTAGTTGAAGGGCACAGGAAAGAGATTGTTAATGAGACTGAGAAATATCAGATGCCAAATCTTCCCTCACATTATTTCTAGATATGTGCAAGATATATGCAAATTTTCTTCCTTCCTTTCTCTTTATTTCCCTCCCTTCCTTCCTTCTTTCCCTCCCTCCCTCCCTCCCTCTCTCTTTCTTTCTCTCTCTCTTGTTCTTTCTTTCTTCTTTCTTCTTTCTTCTCTCTCTCTCTCTCTCTTTCTCTTTCTTTTTGCCCTTCTTTCTTACAGGGTTTTGCTCCACGACCTAGGCTGGAGTGCAATGGTGCAATCATGGCTCACTGCAGCTTTCCAGTCTCAAGAAATCCTCCCACCTCAGCCTCCCAAGTAGCTAGGACTGCAGGAACATGTCCTACCCTGCTATTAGTTTTTATTATTTTTTGTAGATAATGGGTCTTACTATGTTGCTTAGGCTAGTCCTGAACTCCTGGCCTCAAGCAATCCTCCTGCCTCAGCCTCCCAAAGTACTGAGATTACAGTTATAAGCCAAGGCCTGTCAATTTTTAATAATAGTCTCATAACCAATCCTCTGAATCTAGAAATGTTTTATATAAAGAAATTCTAATTTTTCAAAAGCTATCTGGTCTCATCATCGGGAAAAAGAGGAAAAAACAAAAAACAAAAAACCAAAATGCTACCTGGACCTAGAACTCAGAAACAATGAAGAAAGGCTGAGATTTAGTGATTTAGGTCTGGGTTTCACCCCTAACTAATATCTGCTTTGCGTAAGCCCATTTACCTCCTTAAGCATTGGGATTACTCGTGTGTAAAATGAGAAGTTAAAGAAATTCAGAAAGGCGTCTTACAGTTCTAATATGCCATAATTCAGTGGTAAACTTAGTTTGAATGACACATGAGCAAAGGTGAAAATTAAAATGGCATGTTCAATTTATAGACTCATGGAATGAGATTTGGAAGAGACCTCAAAGATTACCTACGGATCATAAAATCTAACCTTGGCATTGGGAGATGACAGATTTGTTTCAAAAGAGAATGTTATGCAATAAGTAATTGTAGCCAAAGATTTTTAAAATAAAAAGCATATGAGAAGAATATTATTTCTGCTTCACTATTTTGCTTGTGGAAATATCAGACAGGGAAAAAAACATGTTTTACCATTATTTCAGAAAGAGAACTACCATTTATTTTATGCTTATTATTTTGTGGGTATTTTGATAGGTCTTTCACACATTTTTAAATTTGATAAATCACAATAAACAGTGGTTCATGCCTGTAATCACAGCACTTTGCAAAGTCAAGGCAGGTGGATCACATGAGGTCAGGAGTTCGAGACCAGCCTGGACAACATGGTGAAACCCCGTGTCTACTAAAAATACAAAAATTAGCTGGCCGTGGTGGCGGGTACCTGTAATCCCAGCTTCTCGGGAAGCTGAGGCAGGCGAATCACTTGAACTCAGAAGGAGGAGACTGCAGTGAGCTGAAATTGTACCACTGCACTCCAGCCTGGGCAACAACAGACTCTGACTTAAAAAATAAAAAATAAATAAAAATAAAAAGCTTATAAGATGTCTTAATATCTCCATATAAGTTATCAGGAAAATGGAATTCAGAGATTTATGATACTATGTATAGGTTACTTAATTGATTCAAGTTGACGATCTAGCAAGTGCAACTTCATGCATATTCAAACCAAGGTTGATTTGGTGTTAAAATCCATGCTCATTTTACTCTATGACATAACTTGTCTGACTTTGAGATTGTTTTGACAGGTAAGTTTTTATACAGTGTGTATTCTTGACATGGCTTACATTTGATTAGGAGATTCATCTCAGATAAGTCACATGCATTTCATTCTATCTGATTGTTCATTTCTTCCTTAGAAATATAAATTAATCCATAGGAAAAAATGATCTGTTTCACTAATACTCAGCCTCATTAACTTCAAGGGTATGATCTTGTCTAGAAAAGATACTCCGGAGTTATACTGAAATTGTTTGAAAATTTTCAGTCACTTTTATCCTTCATTGGTTATCACCATAATAGTCTTCAATTTCATAGTTATTTCAGATTTATGGTAGAAAACCATAAAGGTGCATAAAGCCAAACATTTTAACACAGGCAGCTATTTCTTCTATAACTCCATTTACATGTGATTCAAATTTCAGTGGCATCATTTTTTGGGTTTTTTTTTTTTTTTTTTTTTTTTTTTTTTTTTGCTGTACTTTCACCTTTCTTGGCCAATTCTCTCATGATTTCCATTTTTGTAAAATGCTGCACTAGTTTATTACTGGTAGACTAGGGTAAATACTAACATGCTTTGCCATTTATAAATAAGCTGAACAACAGGTATCCAGTGACCAATCACTGTCAGACTTTGAAGAAATGATGTGATTGGTCACTGATCAGACTAGCATTGGTTATTTTCACATTCATTTGTAGAATGCAGAATTAGGAGCAAAGCTTGTGTTTATGCAGTTACAGTTACAGCATGGTGACTGAAATTTGGGCTATGTTGATGTAAGATTTGTATATTTAAATAAACCATGGTAACTGAAATTTGTGCATATCAGAAACATGCAAAGTGAGGATGCTTACACGTGATAATCTGTATGATTCAACTACATTTCCTGCAATTAACATGTATTACTTTTGTAATAAATACGACAATTTTCAGACCAACAAAACTTGAGAGTGTTTACCACCAACAGTCATTAAGAAGAGTAATTCTAAAGGACTGTGCCTTTAGTAGAAAGAAAATAAAACCAAATGGGAGATCTGAGTTGCAAGAAGGAAAGAGGAGAAAAAATATTGTAAATATGTGGGTATATCTTTCTAAATGACCTTATTAAAATGCAAAATGTGAACGAACAAGATAGAATTTAAACACTGGGGAAAAATTCATTAAATTGGAAGAGTTGTGATCAGAAATAAATTATTCCAATATATTTTATTGTGCAGAAGAAAAATAAAGATATCAATTACCTTAAGTATATACATATGTTAAAAAAGCTAGGGTAAGCAATAAAATAATATAGAGAGAGCATGTACATTCCCAAAAATGGAAGGAAGAAAATAGAAGAGAAATAAATTAGAAATTTAAACAACACAGACAGAAAGAAGAGAAGAGATAAATATAAAATAAACAGAAAAGGTAGAAAAGAAATAGTAAATTGGAACTAACAATATTTCACACACTGCATGAAGATTAAATAACATAATGTATGTAAACGTTGTTTTTACAAGTGACAATTGCATTTCAGGCATATATCAGGTGTTTAATAGATGTTAGTTGAATCTGAATCAGAGGTTCATCATGCATGTGGGATGAAAGAGGACTTTTCCCTCTTCTGAATTTCTGATATAGATCCTAGAGCCAGATCAGATTTGAAAATAAGTGAATGCAACATTAGCTCTATGACATTAAAATGTGTAAGTGCTTGTCTACCAAGTGCGGTATTTGTGACATGTAGAATTTGCACACACAGTGTAATTGTGATACACTTACGCAATTTTGGGTTGGGTCTACTGATAGAACCTCTGGGTACTCCAACTGGCTAGCCACAAGGTTAATACTAAACTCTTAAGACACACAGGGCCTTAACTCTAATAGCCAACACTAGAGTTCTTCACTAGGTTGATGTCCATGTCTAGTGAAAAAAAACGCACACCCAGTGCCTGTCCTCTCTTTCTTAGAGATCTTAAGATCTGCAGCAAATAAAACTTGGTCCTCCTTTGATGATGGCCGGCCAGGGGTGGGGGGTGGGGTTGGGGTGGTGGTGGCAGGGGTTCCTACCTTAGAGTACAGAATTTAATTTTGGATCTGGTAACCTGACTGAGTTCCAAGTGAGTTAGTAATCACTCGAGACAGTGAACTAGGTTGAAACAGACAACTGGGATAAAGCCCAAAGAAAATTAAAATTATTAAAATTAGGGAAAATGACTGCCATGAAAAACGTCAAAGAATTTTGTTGCTTATCCTAGGAAAAGAAAAAGATTCATCATGGAATATGATATATTTAATAAAAAGTATCCACCCCACAGAAAACTGGTGGTTGATATAAAACAGGTTTTGGGTTTCATTTAAGAATGCACATGGCAGGGATTTTCATAAGACACTAAGCATAGATTCTCCAATGGAAAAGTGAGTGTAAGCAATGTTACCAACAAAGGTCATGAAGCTTCTTTCTCTGAAGACTTTGGGGAATAAGAGAAGAAAAGGGAGAACTGCTTTTCCTTGAGCACCTATTTATTATGTGGCAAGTAAGATAAGTGTGTAGATATAGGCTTGCTACGTAAGATGAGGGCATGGATAGATAGAAGATAAATATATAGCTAGAGAAGAAGACACAATGATTTCCAAACAATCATTTGAGAATGAAGAATTATCCATCCCATTTTACACTAGAGAAAACTAAGAATCAGAGTTATTTAGAATTTTGCCTAAAGTCATACTACTATACAATGAAGGATCCAAGACTCCAGTTTAGGGCTCTCTGATGGCAGTTTCTCTGCCCTTAGTCTATCCCTACCTGCAGGTCTGTTTGAGCTGATTTTACTGAATGCAGTCCTGCCTCCAAGCGACTGGTAACATGGTAGACAACCCAAGTTTTCTAAACTCATACTTAAGATTATTTCAGTACAGAAGTAGCAAACATTCTCTGTAAGGATCAGAGAGTAAGTATTTTATGCTTTGTGTGTCATATGGTCTCTGTCACAACCGTGCTGCCATTGTTGCATGTAAACAGTCATACATACCATAAATGAATGAGCATGGCTGTGTTCCAATAAAACTTTACTTATGGACACTGAAATGTGAATTTTACTTCATTCTCAGGCATAACAAAATAGTAATCTTCTTTTGATTTTTTCACAACCATCTAAAAATGTACAAAATATTCTTAGCTTATGGGCTTTACAAAAAAGGAAAGCAGGTCAGATGTGTCTGATGGACCATAGTTTGCCAACTCCTGTTCCAGAAAAATCTATAGGAGGCCACTGGCCTCGGTGGCTTGTATTGCCTAGTTTGCAGAAAGTGAAAGCAGTGTTCCTTGGTCAGGCAGCTGAATAAAATCTGGACTGGAATCTGTTCGAAAACAAGTAGTTTTAATGAATGGTCTTCCTTTGTCTGTGCTTGGCAAGATTGTTTGCAATCAGGCATATTCTTTGGATTAAATTTAGCAGTTGGAGGTAACCACACTAGGCATTGGTTCATTAGCTTCACAATCAGAAGCTTTTGGCATCAAGGATTTAACAGTTCGAAAAAGGCCACTGGTTAGAAAGAATGAGAATTCAGTCTTTAATCCCAAATTCTCTTGGAGAAAAAACAAAATGTCTAAATAAATATTATTGACAAGTCACTTTTCAAAAATAAATATATCTGGAGAAAATATGAAGCTCATGAAAGTGAAAGTTTGACAAGTATGGGCATGTCTTGAGCTCCTGGGGATTTAAAAGGAGATAGACCATTTTCTTAAAAGGTTTAGGGACTAGGAAACAGCACATATCAGACTTGAGGTCTTCAGTGGTTTTCAGTCCTTTCCATTCTAATTCAAACAAAACTTGAGACTAATTATTCTGGCCCTATGCGGTTTATAGCAGGAAAATACCCATGATAGTTTTAGGTTTACCAGTTTGCTTATATTGCAAATATTTTAGGAGATAATTATTGCACAAATCCTCAACTCCTATTTATATCTCTACCTGTTGAATAAAAGCAAACACCAAGGACAGCTTGAGATTTGTTTCCTCCTCTAAAATCAGAGTCCTGGACTCAAATTAAACTTTCTATTCAATAGCTGTTGACAGGAGTAGGGGCTACCTACTTTTTATTCCTTCTGGAAAGAGATACCAGGTCATTATTGACCTTAAATATTCTTGCCATTCATCCAACAAACACTTGTCAAATGTCTATTTTGCTAGTATACACATAAAAACAGATAATACATTTTATTACTAATGTACACATAGCTCATTTTCTTGCATTCAGCAGGTGTTTAATAAATGTCTAAATGAAAGATTTAATTTAATCAGTGAATAAGTGACTTTTCAACAAAAGGGATTTTGTTGTCCAAGCTGAATATTCAGAAGGTGTAGTATCCATATTCTTATGACTCTTTATTTTACAGAAATTCTTATTATTGTAAATTTCCAGGAGCTATTGAACACTTCCTTTGTGTGAGTAGCTCATTTTACCTATGAGAGAAGTGCTAATATGATTCTTGTTTTACAGACAGGCAATCAAGACTTAAAAGATAAGTAAATTGGCCAAAGTCATGCAGAAGAGACCAAACTAAGACCAAACCCCATTTCTGTTTGACTCGTAACTCTAACTACTACTACTCAGAGCAGCCTCTTAGTCCACAAGCTTCCCATTTTTTTCCATTAGAAAGCTGACAAGAGAATGATCACTTATACCCACTCTTCTGCACAAAGTACCTTCACTCTCATCCTACTTCAGAACATTTCTGAGGAAAGTAGAAGATTCTCAGAGGCATATACAAATTCAAAATCCAGGAGAATAAAAGCAATTGCACTAGGCTTCAGGTAAACAAGTCTCAGGAATGCTTCACTTCATTTTCATTTTTTCCGTCCCTGGTATTAACCTATACATGGACTCTATTTGCCAAGTTCCAACCCCGTCTTGTACTTACAGAATGCCCTTCGTTGCTTTTTAGATTTTAAGTCTTTTTTGGGGGTGGTAGAGAATAAGGAGGATGAGCAGTGATTTATTACTCACTTAGACAGGAACTTGCCAAGCCTAGGATCAAAGATGCAAACTGTGAATCAGCCACATACGCAACACATTTTGAGTGCAAGAACAATTTTTTATGTTGGGAGTGGAGTATGTAGAAGACAGTAAATGTCTCCTCTTTTCTTAAATATCTTTCAGGAAATAAGCTCACTTTTCCACAGAGGATAATTTGATTAATGGTGTGGGGTGAACATAGTCAAAGACAGGTAAGCTAGTCACAAAAGATCATATAGGTTCAGCCAAATAAGCACTCAATAGAGCTTCAGTGAAAAATAAATTTAAAAATATGGTTCCCTACTTCAATTTGTATGAACTTTAAATATCTTTTCTTTGAAATAATCTGTTGTATAGAATCTGATTGTGCCTCCATATTCTGAGTTTGGATCAAGTATTAAAGGAAAAACAAAAAAAAAAACCTTCCCCAACAAAGTCAATAATAGTGTAACAATTCACCATGCACTAATTATGTAAAACAGAGACCACAAATGTGCAACGTACAGGCTTGTTTAATCTAGAGACACGTTTTAGCAGGAACAATATTATTTTCAAATATCTGATTTTCTAATATTTAAACATTCATGTAAAAATGCAATTTGGAGTTTTTAAAACAACTTCTCAAATGATAATTTATGCATAGCGACAGTCAGCTGCAGCTGAATAGAGGCTGGTCCCTGTAGACAGGTTGCACATACTCCATTTAAATAATGTACATTATCTGCCAGGCCCTAAAGAACTTGAGATCTCACCCACTGATGCCAAAACGTTGACAGATTTTTATTAAATTATGCTCTGAGAAGAAAAGAGAAATCCTTAAAACTTTAAAATAAGTTGAGATTTTACACCATAACATAGTTTCTTCCCATATTTACCCTTGTCATATTAACTCCCTTCTACGTTAGAATACTTCCATAAAGAACAACTGCTTCATAGGCTGGGCACAGTGGCTCACCCCCGTAATCCCAACATTTTGGGCGGATGAGGAGAAAGGATCGACCACTTGAGCCCAGGAGTTCAAGACCAACCTGGGCACCATAGCGAAAACTCCGTCTCTACAAAAACATACAAAATTAGCCAGGCATGGTGCCATGCACCTGTAGTCCCAGCTACTCCAGAGGCTGAGGTGGCAGGATCAACTGAGCCCAGGAGGTCGAGGCTTCAGTGAGCCATGGTCGTGCCTCCAGCCTGGGTGACAGACAAAATGAGATCCTGTCTCAAAAAAAAAAATAACAACTGCTCTTCAACCTCCTTTGGGTTTATGTGAAGAAGCTGAGAACATCTTTAGATACTCAAAGCAACTGACAAATGGGAAAATGTGAATGCCTGTTCTATTATATATTTGACATTTGCCTCAGGGATTATTGAATAGAGTTCAGTTTGCACTACTGGTTTACACTGATCAAAGTTAGTTAAACTGATTATGAAGCATCTTTTGGCCTGATTATAACAGATCAAATCACTTCCCTAGAATAAGAGGGTGACTTAGGGTGGTCGTTCGAAACTTTTCTAACATAGGAAATCTTTTCTCCTACAGAATCTTATATAATCTAAAATGTAAAGCAGATAAACTCAATGCTGCTGCAATGAGGAGGGATTTCACACCCTTTTGGAACAAGTGCACAGCTCTTAGGACACAACAAATAAGTTTTTGTTTTTTGTTCTTGTTTGTTTGTTTAGAGATTGAGTCTCAGTCTGTCTCCCAGGCTAGAGCGCAGTGGCATAATCATAGTTAACTGCAACCTCAAACCTCCTGGGCCCAAGTGATCCTCCCACCTCAGCCTCCTAAGTAGTTGGGACTACAGACACATGGAGTCCCATCATGCCCACCTAGTTTTTTGTTTTCTTTTAATTTTTTGTAGAGACAGGGTCTCACCATGTTGCTCAAGCTGGTCTTGAACTCCTGGCCTCAAGTGATCCTTCCTCCTCAGCCTCCCAAAGTGCTAGGGTTACAGGCATGAGCCACCACACCCAACCCAAGTAAGATTTTGAAAACCATGGAAAAAGATTGTACATTATAGTTGTAAGTTACTTTCAGCTCTAAATATCTATAATTCATTGACACTAGGGTAACATCTGTTTCTCATAAAGTCCTCTTACTAGCCATATGACCTTGGCAGGTAACTTAATGTCTCTGAGCTGCTTTTTTCATACAATAGGATAATAAACGTGACTGTAATATACAGAAGGAAAGAGACATATGTGTGTGTGTCTGGGTGCATCTTGGGTCCATTCCTTCCCCATCATCAACATAATAGGTTCACATAAGGTTGATTCCATCCCCTGATTCCAAAAGTGACACAAGACACAGGCTGAAGCTAGAAAAATCATGTCTAGGAGTTGTCAGCAAAGTGCTGCTTTTCTGGGGTTGCTGATTCAATAAAATGTAGATGATCTGAAGCTGTTTGCAGGCATATTTGCCACTATGTGAATAAGAACCTACCTCAGAATGATGCCAACAGAAATAAACACAGAAACAAGGAAAAATGAGGGAAACCTTTCTGACTGTATTGCTTAAGCATCTGGATCCACCCATGCCCAGAACTATCCCAGATTTTGTTACATTACGTGAGTGAATATATTTTCTCAATTTGAAAAGCTAGTCCATGTTGATTTTTTCTTTCATTTGCAACCGAAAAAGGCTAATAAAAGGATCTTAACTACCAGGTAGCTCTCTAAAGAGTGAATTAAGTAATGGAAATGGAAGCGATGTATCTTTTAAGTGCTAGCTTTGTTTTCCTCAAACTAGGTATTTTATCACCCATCATCTTCACTCAAAAAGAATTTGTATCTATTACCATCAAATTTTACAAATATTACTATTTCTGATTCAAGATGACTAAAACAACATTGTGTCTACTTAGTTATCTTTTTTTATTCACAGGTCACAGTTATTTCAACTTCTACTAAGCCTTTAACGTATAACTATTTCCAAACAGCAGCAGTTCTCCCAATTATGCTATGGAAATTCACCAGCAATGTTTGCCAACAGCAAGTAAATCACAGATGACAGATCACTGGAATTTTTCAATTACTTTTGATTTGCAGAATGCCACGGCCCTCTCCATTTCTAGACTGTGAATGGGTTTATGTTAGAATTCTAATGTATTGTAAAGTATAGAAATGAACAAGATCAGGAAAGAAAAGCTTGGGCTATAAAACTAGAAAAACACTAAGAAAAAGTTTGATTACCTCAAGAGTAGAGCGAGAATTGTGAAGAGCATTTGAAATGTAGAAACCTAGCGTTATACAAACTAAAGAAGACAACTTGCAAGTGTTTCAAAAGTTACATCAAACAGAGAGAGATGAAGATGGGAAAATGTCCACTGGAATGGTGATCTATGCTAGGGCATTTTCAGCACAGTTAGGGAGGCAGAACTAGATCCAATGGAAAAAATAATGAAGGATAGAGAAGAAAGTGGAGGTAGTGATTACTGACTATTTTTTGAACATCTGCAGATGGGAAAGAAGACTGAGTTAAAAGGAATTCTTTAAAAAAATTAATGAACTGATGGAAATTGACCCACTACCATATTAATCTCATTTCTTATACGTCATGCAACTGAGTTAAAAACTGAAACACTGACACAGCCTCTGGACTGTTCTGATAACTCATGATTTCAAATAGACTATTCTTCTTGAAGATAGAGATAATTTCTTCTAATTATTTGAATTTTCCACATCCTCTAACTCTGAATGGAGCAGAGTGGCTGGCTATGGGATTGAAATAACCATGTGAATAAATCAATTAAAAATGCTAATTCTGTCATAATTAATTAAAACTGTTTCAGATTATCTTATGCCTACCATGTGAGAGTTCTTTTAAAGGAAGAAAATTCTGAAGTAATGGAACAAATTTGAAGGATTTTTTTCTTTAAGCATCCAGGCAATAATAAATTTATAATCAGCAAGCATTAATTCACAAAATATGTCTGACTAGAGAAAACAATGTCCATTCTTTTAATTGAAACACTAACTTTATGCCTGAAGGAAAAGGTTATATGGATTGCAGATTAACAGTTTTAACAAAGCAGTATGTGAGGAAACAGTTACAAATCTGAGCATAAATATTTCTTAGCTACATCATACATGCTGTCCATACTGTCTCAGGCCTAGTGTTTTGGAAGCAGAGCCTAAGGCAAGAGTATCTGTGCCAAGTATTTAAGGAAGTGCTCCCCAAGGAGCTGGTAATGGGAATAATGTAAGCAGAACAGGGAAAGGGGAAAAGCCAAGAAAAGACAAGATTTCAGGCTGACTCCCAGCCTCACCTGGTCTGCTTTACTCTTATACCAGTCAATCATTGGTACAGGCCACTGCCTGATGGGCAGTCAGGCAGTCAGTAGGTAAATTCCCGGATGGAGGTTGGGGGAGAATTCCTGGTGGGAGGGAGTGACTCCAATAGCTCAAGAGTAACCCTCAAATGAAAGTTGAAGGTTCTAGTTTAGCAGCGAAGCACAGAATTAGGGTGATCGGTGCTTAAAACCAGTATAAGGGATGAGAAAGGATCTAGAGAGAGCACGAGCACTGCTCATGCTCTGGAACAGTTACTTTGGAGTGGCTCACTCAGCCTCTCTTCTACCCTCATTCTATTAGAGAAGGCGGAAAGTCAAAAACTTAATTTTGCTGATTTCCTTGCTGCTAAGGTTCTGTATCAGATATAGGTTCTATGAGATGTGGAAAGGGAAATGAGGTGGAGAAATCTTCCTGCAGATTTTGGCTACTATTGCCATCTAGCAAGGTCATAAAAAATATGAGTATTCCTGAGTAATGTTATGATGTGCATTCCCCAGCACTGTGCAGGTCAAAAAGCAGTGATGGAGCACCAGAAAGAATAAAATACTTAGGAACAAACTTAACCAAAGAGGCAAAAGACTTTTACACTGATAATGATAAAATATTTTTAAAAGAAATTAAAGACACAAATAAGTCAAAAAACATTCCATATTTGTGGATTGAAAGATTTAATCTTGTTAAAATGTTCATATTACTCAAAGTAATCCAAAGATTTAATGCTATCCCAACAACAGTTTTTGCAGAATAGAAAAAAAATCATAAAATTTATATGGAATTTTAAAGGTCCCTAAATAGCCAAAACAATTTTCAAAGAACAAGCATAACCAAAGGTATCAAATTTCCTGATTTCAAATCATATTACAAAGCTATAGTAATCAAACAGTCTGGTAGTGGCATAAAGACAGACATATAGACCAATGAAACAAAATAAAGATCCCAGAAATCAATTCTCACATGTGTGGTCAAATGATCAAGCATACCAAGACTACACAAGGGTGAAAGAATAGTCTCTTCAACAAATGGTGCCAGAAAAACTAGATCTCCACATGCAAAAGGATGAAGTTGAACTCTTACATTGTACCATACTCAAAGATTAACTCAAAATGGATTAAAGACCTCAATGTAAGACCTGAAACTATAAAAATTCTAGAAGAAAACATAGAGGAAAAGCTCTGTGACATTGAATTTAGTAAAGATTTCTTGAATATGACACCAAAAGCATAGGTAACAAAAGCAAAAGTAGACAAATAGGACTACATCAAACTTTAAAACTTCTACACAGCAAAAGAAACAACAGAGTTAAAAGGTAACTTACCAAATGGAAGAAAATATGTGTGAGCCATATATCTCATAGGGAATTAATACCCAGAATATTAAATAACTCCTACCACCTAATTACAAAAAAAATCAATTAAAAATGGGCAGAGGATTTGAATAGACATTTCTACAAAGAAATATACAAATGAGCAACAAGCATGTGGAAAGATGCTCAACATCACCAATCATCACAAATCAAAGCTACAATGGGATGTTACCTTACATCTATTAACATGTTCTAGCAAAAAATTTTTAAAAATTAAAAAATAACAAGTGTTGGTTAGGACATGAAGAAATTGGAACGCTTGTGCACTGTTGATGGGAATATAAAATGGTGCAGCCACTATGGAAAACAGCATGGAGATTTATCCAAAAATGAAAATGGAAGTACCATGTGATCCAGCATTCTCACTTCAGGGTATGGACCCAAAAGAATTGAATACGAGGTCTCAAACAGATATCTGTACTCCCATGTTCGTGGTAGTATTATTCATAACAGCCAAGAGGTGGAGTAATCCAAATGTCTATCCACAGATCAATGGATAAATAAAATGTGGTTTATAATACAATAGAATATTACTTTGCCTTAACAAAGAAGGAAAATCCTTTTCACTGGCTACAACATGGGCGAATGTTGATGACATTCTAAGTGAAATAAATAAGCCAGTTGCAAAAAGACAAATACTGCATTATTTCACTTATAAGAGGTATCTAAATAATCAAACTCTTAGAAACAGAAAGCAGGATGGTTTTTGCCTGGGGCTGGGAGGAGAGAAAAGAGGGAGTTGTTGTTCAGTGGGTATAAAGTTTCAGTTTTGCAAGGTGAAAAATAAATGTGATGTATAGAAGTATGCATATAGTAAACACTACTCAACTGTACACTTTAAAATGATAGTAAATTTTATGTATGTGTTTTTTACATTTTTTTCTTTGAAAAAGCATTGACAATGGTAGAGGCTACTCGTGCTGAGCGCCTATTACTGAATTGAACCTCTGAGTGTTCATTCTCCAGGTTCTGGTAGTGGCAGGTTGGCTGTGTAGCTCTAGCTGCACCTTACAAGGGCTCCTCTGGAGCAGTGGCTCTCATATTTTAATGCAGTGCACACAAATCACTAGGGATTTTACTAAAATCAGATTCTGATTCAGTTAGTCTGGGGTAGAGCCTGAGATAAACAAGCTCCCAGGTGATGCAATGCTGCTGATGCTCAGGCCAGACTTTGAGTATCAAGGCTCCAAGATCAATTCTGTATAGTTCACTCTATGTTCTATTCTGGGTTAGTGCTAGAATGGTAAACTCAAGGCAAGGTGTGGGTTTTCATCAAGCTTACATAACATCAGTGAGAGACCGTCAACAAATAAATAAATGGGTGTATCAGGTAGTGAAAAGTGTTCTAAGGCAAGAGGTTGATAGGTTGATCAGGGATGCAGGTTTAATCAGTCACTAAATTTGACACATACATGCAATGACGGCTGGGTCTTAGAGAAGGAACCAAGTGAGCAAGCCAATTGTGGTTCTCATGATGGGAAGGTCAGTCTTGCACATGCATGAGAAGCCCAGACAGGGAAGCAGTGGAGAAGGACCTGGTAGGTGTCTTCTTCACCCTGAAGGTGCTGATCACTAGTGAGTCTTAGGACATTTGCCTTAAAGAGCCAGGCAAGCCAATACATGGATGGCAGGACTTTGAAGTCTAAACCTTTACAATTGTAGAATATAGGCAGCATGGCAATAAAGTCAATGTGAATCAAGAAAGAAGGGTGAAAGGACAGAAGAGAAAGAAGAAAGGAGGAAGAAGAGGAGTTTGAAAAAGAATGGATGAAGAGAAGATTCAGAAGTAATGGTAAAGAGAAGAAAGTGACTGTCTGCAAGTCACAAAGCTCCACCTACTGATAGGAGAAGTTTCTGCGTTAAACATTAATAGAATCTTCTCTTGAAGGAGATCGAAAAATGATCCAATAAAGTAAACTGAATGGGTGTTAGGATCCCTATATTTCACTCCTAAGTGTGTGACCTCAGGCAAGCCACAACTTCAGTGAGCCTTGGCAGCACAACCTTTATAGCCATACCTCCTAGAGAGGGTTTCAGAAAGTATTAGTTGAAGTGGCAAGTGTGGAACCAAATGGAAATAAGATAACTCACTAGGATATACAAGCCATTCATTCTCCTCTTATTTACCATTCTGAGGTGACAAACTTTTTGGGCCCTATTGGCCCCAGAAGAGCCTTTCCCTGAAGTAGAAGGGTTAATTTTACACTTTGATCAACTGTAATACTGCATCAATCCACATTGTTTTCATTCTCTCTCATCTGAAGTCCTACTTCAGCTATAGCGATGGCACCGTGTAGCACTTAAAGTCTTTTTTTTTTCTAGCTTCAAGTAGATTATGTACAGTTAACTTTTATTCATTGATTATATTCCATCTTGTTTCATAAGTATTTCAATATTGCTTTAAAAGGCATATATAATAAATGAAAGTGTAAACTTAAAGATAATGTCCTGAGAGTAGAAATTAAATCAAGAGTACGAACACATCAGATTCAGGAGTGAGAATAAAAGTTAGTATCATCAGAGCCCTCACGCTTTTGGCTCTGAGCTTTCTGACAACCAAATACATGGCTCACCGTTTTCCAAAATGGGAAAGCTGTCCATAAAATGACAACTAAACATTTACTTACTAGAAGAATAGCAGCTCTTACTTCCATGAAAATCTTGCTAGAGAGGACACTGTGAGAAATAATGATCTACATCCTTAAGAGACACATGATGGAAATTCTTTCCTACACTCTTCAGAGTAGCTTGATGTATCATGCTGAAATTAAGTCAATAAAATCAATTCTGGGATAACTGTGGATATAGGAACAATACTTCCATTTGTGTTGAGATTTTGTCACACTTGGCTAATTCTTTTAAAGACTGTATAATGGTATTTAATGGGGGAAAAGAAGAGTCTAACAGTGAGGCAGTTCTGTATTTAAATATCATCCCCACTGCTAAATAACGTTGTGGTCCTAAGCAACATTTTAATGCTGCTGAGTCTCAGCTTTCTCACTTTCTAGACTAAATGATGAACAGGAAAGCAGCTAACATGGGGCCAGGCATGTATTAAGTTCATTTTCTTGCTTCCTTCTGTAATCTTCACAATGGCTAGCACAAGCCTCTAGAATTAGTAGGCACTCAATAAATACTTGCTCAACTGCATTCAGGTCTCTAGGATACCCAGGCCCTATTCAGTCCCTGAGGCCCAAACAGACTCAAGGTTAAGTCCCTTGGGCCATCCTCAAAATTTGGATAGCTCAGTGTGAGATTCTCTGATATTTCTCAAAATTTGATGCCATGTAGACAATGCTATAAGATTATAGGGGCCTTAGAGTGGGCAGTTTCTAAAAGGGTTTCCAATGACCCCTGCTTCCTGGTATTCATGGCCTTGTGTAATCCCCTTACCATTGAGTGTGAGCTGTGTCCATTGATTCGTTTCTAATGAATAGAATCCTACAAGGTGACAGGATGTTATTGCCAAGATTAGCTTACAAATTGCTAACTTCCATCTTGCTAACATTGCCTGCCCCCCACCCTTCTCTCTCTCTCCCCTTCCCTAAACACACACACACACACATACACACATGCACACACACACACAGATTCTTCTTGCTTGCTTGCTCTTACAAAGTTGCCATGTTGTAAACTGCACTGTAGGGAATCTCATGTGGCAAAGGAGAGTTACTTCCAAACAATAGCCAGCGGTACTGAAGCCCTAAATCCAACAACTCTTGAGGAACTGAATCCTGCTAACAACAACGTGAATGAGTTTGGAAATGGATCTTTCCCCAGTCAAATCTTTAGATGATTGCAGCCACAGTTAACAACACCTTGATTGCACCCTGTGGGAAAAGCAGATGGCCCAGTTAAACTGTGTCCAGATCCCTGGCTCACAAAACCTATGACATAATAAATATGTATTGTTTTAAGCTACTAAATTTTGGAGTAATTTTTATGCCACAATAGATAACTAATATATTCCTTTAGCCTAGTGGGCACAAAGCCCCATCCCTGCTCTGACCTAGATTTCATTTATTCCTAATGAGTACAAGATAAGCACAGACAAAATAGTAATAGTAATAATGGGAAAACAATATTGTATAGCAAAGCTAATCTGTAATTCACAATCCTCTTGATTTTAACTGGTGTTTTAGGCAGTCAGGGAAACTCTGTGATTATGTTTTGATTCCCTGACCTTGCATTCGTAAGTGACTCCCAACTGGATTAATGAAATATGAGCCTTCATTCCATTTCTGAGTGGTCTTCTAGCTATTCTCCTCCATAGAGCTTCCTGGAAAAGTCCTTAAAATGCAGCTCTAGTGCCACAGGCATAAAGAAAATAGTATTATTATTAGCCTGTCGAATGCAAAGAATTACAGATATTAATAAATCAATTCTTAGGGCCAATCTATAGAATAATCCTGGAAGTAAAAAGGCTTCCCATTGAGAAGTGTTGTGCATTCATTAAATAAGCAGATCTTCCCTACCACTGTTTCTCTCTCTTTCCCTCTGTGAGGCCCAGAAAGATGCACCTACTTGGTTCTCTGGTGACTCTTTCCTACCCTATCCCAGCTACTTTTCCCACAACACACACACACACACACACACACACACACACGAGATTTTACATGTGGGCAAATAATCCTTAGGAATAAAGTAGCATAAATAAAGTTTTTATTCCTTAGAAATAAAGTAGACCTCCCGGTGATTTCTATGCACATGGAAACTGCAAAGCACAGCCCTTACTTCAGTCTCACACTTCATCGTTCTTTCCTAGTAGACTTCCATGAATTGTCCAGACAATACAGACTCATGGGATTCATTTCTGAATCTTCCTCCATGTTCTTCTTTCCCCATCCCCAAACTGAGAAGGGTTTGAGTAGACATTGTTACCCTTGGGTGCAGGGGTAGTCAATAATCATCTAAGATAGGTTAATCTTATGTTCTTAATAAGTACTATATATTTTGAATTATAATTAACGCATGTGGAAAATCTTTAAAAATTGAGAAAATATTTGGAAAAAACCTTGTAACTTCCCAGCTAGGCAGCTACCAGTTAGCTATATTATCATTGTCTTTTCTTCAGGCATATGCATAATGTATATTGAAATGATAAACAGTAAATATACAAATTCAGTCCTTAAGGTAGAATTCAATTTATACAATTTATACTTTTGTTTCAATTAATAATAAACAATCAACATTTCCACCTGCATTAAATAGTCAAAATGTGACTTTATTATTACATGGCATTACATCATAAGTTATATCAAGTACATACTTTTGATTTAAGAGAAACATGCATATATACTCCACAAAACTGAGACATTATTTAAGCATTGTCATATTTTCCCTAAGAATAGAACAGTGCTGAGCACATAGTAGATGCCTTCAGTAATATTCCTTGTACTGAAAACAGGATGTCTGGGCACCGTATAAATATTTAATTAAATTTTCTCTCATAAAGAGTTATGTTAACTAAAGGTCTTCAATCTACATATAATGAGTAATTTCAAAAAGATTCAATGACAGACTGTATTTTTCTTTGATATAGGTGAATTTTTCTTTCTTATAGGTTTCATGTTTCAAGAAGGTTTGGAACTATTGTGGTAATTCCCAGGGAACTTCTGACTTGGTATAAGTTCAGTACAAAGAGATGCTTTGAGGTAATATCACAAGTGGCAGTGGTATCACTATAATTTGGGTGATTAATTCTAGATAAAGTTAAATATCGTTTGGCTCTGTGTCCCCACCCAAATCTCATCTTGAATTGTACTCCCATAATTCTCACATATTGTGAGAGGCATCCCAGGCTTTGCTCATGGTAGTGAATAAGTCTTATGAGAGCTGATGGTTTTATCCAGGGTTTCCTCTTTTGCCTCTTCCTCATTCTCTCTTTGCCTGCTGCCATCCATGTAAAACGTGACTTGCTTCTCCTTACCTTCCGCCATGACTGTGAGTCTTCCCCAGCCACGTGGAACTGTGAGTCCAATTAAACCTCTTTCTTTTGTAAATTGCCCAGTCTCGGGTATGTCTTTATCAGCGGCATGAAAACAGACTAATACAGAGTTCATCAGATAAGCCCGCTAATTGCTCTGTACAAATTTCCAAGTAAAGTCTTGTATCTCTCAGTGTCCTACATTTCATTATTTCACAAAAACTCATCTCTGTGCCATCTAGTGTTAAGGAATCTGTTTCATATCATAATGCCCTTTCAATGGCAAAAATTTAAAAAAGAATGAGTATCAGAAACCTAGCTCCAACTACTGGACTTGTATCTAGAGAAGGGTATCTCAACTTCAGCACTATTGGTATTGTGGGCCAGACAATTCTTTGTAGTCAGAGAATGGGGTGTCTTGTGCGTTGTAAGATAATTAACAGCATCTGTGGCCTTTATCCACCAGAGGCCAGTAGAAAAATTCCTTCTCCCCAAATTGTAACCAGAAACGTCTCCAGATATTGTCAGACTTTCTCTGGGGGACAAAATCATTCTCCTGTTTAAGAACTATTGATCCAGTCACACCTACCAGGATTTCTAGCATTTTTTTAAAAAAAGGAAAATAACAAGTGTTGACAAGGATGCAGGGAGATTTGAACTTTTATGCATTGCTGGTGGAAATGCAAAATTGTGCTGCCATTGTGGAAAATAGTTTGGCAGTTTCTCAAAAAGTTAAACATAGAACTACCATATGACCCAGCAATCCACTTATGGATTATATACAAAATAATTGAAAGAAGAGACTCAAACAAATATCTGTAGACCAACGTTCAAAGCAACTTTATTCACGATAGCAAAAGGGTAGAAATACCCAATTGTCTATCAACAGAAGAACAAATAAACAAAATGAGGTATGTACATACAATGGAATATAATTCAATCATAAAAAGAAATGTAATTTTGATATATGCTGTAACATGGGTGGACCTTGAAAACATTATGTTTAGTTAAATAAGCCAGAAAGATGATATTGTGTGATCTCACCTATATGAAGTATCTAGAATAGCCAAATTCATAGAGGCAGAAGGTGGAATAGAGGTCAACAGAGGCTACGGGGAAGGGGGGAGAATTATCATTTAGTAGGTACATGTTATGCTTGGGATGAAAAAAAATTGGGAGGTATAATAATGGTAAATACATAGCATTGGAAATGTATTTAATGCCACTGAATTACACACTTAAAAATGTTTAAAATTATAAACATTGTTATGTACATTTCACAATAAAAAAAACTAAAAGAAAGAATTACTGATCTACAGTAATCATTTACATTCAGGAAAATTAGAAAATAAGCCAAATGTATACAGTACTTTTCATTCTTAAATGTGCACAACTTTTAAAATGTATGTATGTGTTTGTTTGTTTATTTATTTATTTATTTATTGGGGGAAAAAACAAAACCCTAGCCTAGGAAATTAATAAACCTATATTTTTGCCCTAATTCACTGTGTAAAGGAAAGCATGTTATTTCACCTCCTTTGTCTACCTTCTCCTCATCTATAAACTATAAGATTTACATTAATAGCACAATGATCATTTGCAGTTGTACATTTCCATATTTAATAATTCTATGTATGAGGCTATGAAACTCAGCATTGAATAAATTATGAGAAATCCTGATAAGAGTATCATAACCTCAAGATACAATTTTAAAGCACTTCTTTATGCAGAAGTATCAGAAAATGGTTAGGCATTTCTGCCTAACTATATTGAAGTTTACAAAGTGTAATGATCCAAAACTTACAATCTTAAAACAATTATTTCCAGTGCACAAAGTTTTCAGTGTTTCCTGGGGGGAAGGTTGTTAATTCTGCTTTCCAACTTAAAGGTATAAGATTATTTAAAACAGAACCCCTGTTTTCTTCCTTTCCCCATTTTCTTTGTCATACACCTTCTTTATTACCCACCTCTCTCTCATGTAACAGAAACTTTAAATTCCAAAAATTATGTGAGAATATCATTAGAAGTATATTTAGGGTATGGTTAGATACGGTACTTACAGATAATAATAATGAAAGTGATAATGAATATAAATAAATGCTAACATTCTTGAGTGCTTCCCTATGTGCCATCCGCATTGTAATATTTTATGCAATATCCCAAATCTCACAGCCACTATATTAGTACATACCATTATGCCCTCCATTTTACATGTGCAGAAACTGGTCTCATAGCTATTGCACAATGAAGCTGGGATCTAAAAACTAGGTATTTCTGAAAACAGAGTCTGAACTCTGATCTGAGTCCAATGGTTGCCTTGTCTCAAGCTCACGGCCATCATAAGCAAGGAATCAAAAGCATTTAACATAAGTGGAGAGGAAGTGGAATGCTACCCTGTCTGCAGGGTAATTAATGAATTAATTTATCAATTAATTTACCCATTAAATTAATGAATAATGGCTGACCAAATCCCAACACAGGTAATATCTTTCTCGGCTTGAAAATATTTGTTATAAGAAGGTGACACACTGAACACCCACCCCCAAGCTTCTTTCTATAAGAGAACATACTAAGAACAATTGCTTTTTAAACTATGTTTAATTGCTTTTAATACTTTAAAAGTATTAAAAACAATACTTCCAATACTTTAAAAGTATTAAATACTTTTGTTTCAATACTTTAAAAGTATCAAAGATAACTTCAGACAGAAATAACTTATTTTTAGATCCTTGGCAAAGAAAGGATAGAGTCATTTTATCTACCACACACAAAGCTGGGCGGTTTTTGTTTGTTATTTTGGTGACCTACAGAAACCACTGCCTTGAAAAAGAATAGAGACCATCACCTTATCATACCACATTTCTGCCTCCACCCAACTCCACTGGCTAGTTCTGCCCAGGCCTGTAAAACCAACAGACAGAATGTTTCTTAGATACACCTTTTGGTCTCGCTTCATGGCCCCAAGGTTGGCTGTCTCAGGGTCTCTCTTTCCGAATGTCCCCTTGAACCCTTGTGTAAAGATGGTTTCTCACATCTGGGCAGGTATTCTAGTCACTTACCTTCCTCAACAGTACTCCATCAAATCCTTCCATACGACCTTTTGCATATCAGGGGGATAAGGTTTTTAAATGAATCAGAAAAGCCTAATGACTTAAAGTCTTTTTTGCAAAATTTTCAATCACCAAGTTGCCTGAGGACTTACCAGGTTAATTCATATGTATTTCTGAATCTCTCCATTTCCGCCTAAGAGGGGGATAGATATTTCCATGAACACAATTGTACGCCTAGATTGAGACTAGATTACCTTCCATACACTTATCCACTGACTGCAGATGCAAGTAAAAAATATAGACACAGAAAATCATATTGTGTCAGTGGGGTACTTATAGCCTTGGCAACCTTGATCTTTTAGCACACCTCTAAAAGACTGTGTTTTTCTCATTTAGGAAGGCTGAAAAAGTAGATGCCTTTGAAGCTAGAGACAGATGTAAAACTCCTTTACATCTAACACAGTTGGCTCAGACCTAAAAGCAATCAAAATAAAATAGAATGAAAGGTTTTAAATTCTTCACCATTTTAGCTCTTTGTTGATAAACCTCTTGGAATGGATTATTGTCCATACATAGGTATTTCTTCCTATTTTTGCTAGAGAGCTTTTTGTCTGTGATTTCAGAAAAGAAGAAAGAAACCCAAAACTACAAGGAAAAGAATCATTTTCCATTATACCCCAGATTTAGGCATTTTTTTGTTTTTATTAACTTTTATTTTAGGTTCAGGGGTATACGTGCAGGTTTGTTATACAGGGAAATTGCATGTCACAGGGGTTTGGGGTACATATTCTTTCATCACCCTAGTATCATAAGCATAGTACCTGATAGGTAGTTTTTCGATCCTCACCCTCCTTGCACCCTCCACCCTCAAGTAGGCTCTAGTGTCTGTTGTTCCCTTCTTTGTGTCCATGTGTACTCAATGTTTAGCTCTCACTCATAAGTGAGAACATGTAGCATTTGGTTTTCTGTTCCTGGGTTAACATGCTTAGGATAATGGCCTCCAGATTCATCCACATTGCTGGAAAAGACATGATCTCATTCATTTTACGGCTATGTAGTATTTCATGGTGTATATGTATCACATATTCTTTATCCAGCCAATATTAATGGGCACTTAAGTTGATTCCATGTCTTTGCTATTGTGAATAGCACTGCAATGAGCATACACTTGCATACGTCTTTATGGTAGAATGATTTATACTCATTTAGGTATATAACCAGTAATAGGATTACTGGGTTGAGTGATAGATCTTTTTTAAATTATTTGAGAAATCTCCAACCAGTTTTCCACAATGGCTGAACTAATTTACAGTCCCACAAGCAACATATAAGCATTCCCTTTTCTATACAATTTCTCCAGATCTGTTATTTTTTGACTTTCTAATAATAGCCACTCTGACTGGTATGAGATGGTATCTCATTGTGGTTTTGATCTACATTTCTCTAATGATTAATGATGTTGAGCATTTCTTCATATGTCTGTTGGCCATGTGTGTATCTTTTTTTGAAAAGTGTCTGTTCATGTCTTTTGCCCACTTTTTAATGGGGATGTTTATTTTTTGCCTGATTTAAGTTACTTATAAATTCTGGATATTAGACCTTCATCACATGTATAGATTACAAAGATTTTCTCCCAGTCTAGATTGTCTGTTTACTCTGTTGATAATTTCTTTTGCTGTGCAGAGGCTCTTTAGTTTAATTAGATCCCATTTGTCAATTTTGGGTTTTGTTACAATTGCTTTTGGCATCTTCATTAAGAAATCTTTGCCAGGGTCAATGTCCAAAATGGCATTTCCTAGGTTATCTTCCAGAGTTTGTATAGTTTTAGATTTTACATGTAAGTCCTTAATTCATCTTCAGCAGATTTTTGTATATGGTGAAAGGAAGAGGTTCAGTTTCAGTCTTTTGCATATGGCTATCCAATTACCCTGGCACCATTTGTTGAATAGGGAGTCTTTCCCTATTGCTTGTTTTTATCAACTTTGTCAAAGATCAGATGGTTGTAGGTTTGCCACATTATTTCTGGGCTCTTTATTCTGTTCCATTGGTCTGTCTATTTTCATACCAGTACCATACTGGTTTTGTTACACTAGCCTTGTAATGTAGTTTGAGGTCAGGTAATGTGATGCTTCATGCTTTGTCCTTTTTGCTTGGGATTGCGTTGGCTATTTGTACTACTCTTTTTTAGTTACATATGAATTTTAGAATAGACTTTTCTAATTCTGTAAAGAATGTCATTGATAATTTGATAGGAATAGCATTGAATCTATAAATTGCTTTGACAAGTATGGCCATTATAACAATATTAATTCTTCGTTTACAAAGCATAGCATGTATTTCCATTTGCTTGTGTATCTCTAATTTCTTTTGGCAATGTTTTGTAATTCTTATGGTACAGATCTTTCACCTATCTGATCAGCTGTATTTCTAGTCATTTAACTCTTTTGTGGCTATTGTGAATGAGACTGCATTTTTGCTTTGACTCTCAGCTTGGATGTTCTCAGTTTATAGAAATGCTACTGATTTTTGTACATTGACTTTGTATCCTGAAACTTTGCTGAAGCTGTTTATCAGATTTAGGGGTTTTAGGGCAGAGACTTTTGGGTTTTCCAGGTATAGAATCATTTCATCTGCAAACAAAGATAGTTTGGCTTCCTCTCTTCCTATTTGGATGCCTTTTCTTTCTTTCTCTTGCCTAATTGCTCTGACTATGACTTCCAGTACTATGTTGAATAGGAGGGGTGAGAGTGGGCAACCTTGTCTTGTTCCAGTTCTGAAGGGGAATGCTTACAGGTTTTGCCCATTCAATATGATGTTTACTGTGGGTTTCTCATAGATGACTCTTTATTATTTTGAAGTATGTTGCTTTATTGCCTAGTTTGTTTAGGGTTTTTAATATGAAGTGATGTCAAATTTTTTCAAAAGCCTTTCTGCATCTATTGAGATGATCATGTGGTTTTTGGTTTTGATTTATGTGATGAATCACATTTACTGATTTGCATATGTTGAACCAACCTTGCATCCCAGGGATAAAGCCTACTTGATGGTGGTGGATTAGCATTTTGACAATGTTGCTGCATTCCACTTGCTAGTATTTTGTTGAGGATTTTTGCATCAATGTTCATAAAGGATTTTGGCCTGAAGTTTTCTTTTTTTGTTGTGTCTCTGCCAAGTTTTGGTATCAGAATGATGCTGGCCTCATAGAATGAGTTAGGAAGGAGTCCCTCCTCCTCATTACTTTTGGAATAGCTTTACCAGTTCATTGTTTTACCAGCTCTTCTTTATATATCTGATAAAATTCAGCTGTTGATCCATCTGGTCCTGGACTTTTCTTTTGTTTTGTTAATAGGCCCTTTAATACAGACTCAATCTCAGAAGTCAATTGGTCTCTTCAGGGACTCAATTTCTTTCTGGTTCAATCTCGGGAGGTTGTATGTTTCCAGGAATGTATTTATTTATTCTAGGTTTTCTAGTCTCTGTGTATGCATAGAGGTGTTCATAGTACTCTGAGAGATTTTTGGTATTTCTTTCAGGTTGATGGTAACGTCCTTTTGGTCATTTCTGATCGTATTTATTGTTTTTCTTTATTAGTAGAGCTAGTGGTCTATCAATCTTACCTATTTTTAAAAAAAAAATGGACTCACAGATCTTTTTTATGGTTTTTCACATCTTAATTTCCTTCAGTTAAGCTCTAAATTTGATTCTTTCTTTTCTGCTAGCTTTGGGGTTGGTTTGCTCTTGTTTTTCTAGTTTTTTTAATTGCAATGCTAGGTTGCTCAACTGAGACATTTCTAACTTTTTTATATGGGTACTTAGTGCTATAAACTTTCCTCTTAACACTGCTTTAGCTGTGTCCCAGAGATTCTGGTATGTTGTATCTTTGTTCTCATTAGTTCCAAAGAATTTCTTAATTTCTGCCTTAATTTCATTGTTTACCCAAAAGTCATTCAGGAGGAGGCTGTTTAATTTCCATGTAATTGTATGGTTTTGAACAATTTTCTTAGTATTGATTTCTATTTTTATTGCACTGTAGTTCAAGAGTGTGGTTGCTATAATTTCTGTTTTGGGTTTTTTTTTTTTAATTTGCTGAGAATTGTTTTATGGCTGATCATGTGGTCAATTTTAGAGTATGTCTCATATACAGATGAGAAGAGTGCATGTTTTGTTGCTTCTTGGTTGAAAATTCTGTAGATATCTGTTTGGTCCATTTGGTCAAATATCGAGTGCAGGTCCTAAATATGTTTGTTAGTTTTCTGCCTTGATGATCTGTCTAATACTGTAAGTGGGGTGTTGAAGTTTCCCACTATTATTGTGTGGCTAAGTTTCTTCATAGGCATCTAAGAACTAACTTTATGAACCTGGGTTCTCCAATGTTGGGTGCATAGATAATTAGGATAGTTGGGTCTTCTTGTTGAATTGAGCTCTTTACCATTATGTACTTGAGTCTTCTTGTTGAATTGAGCTCTTTACCATTATGTATTGCCCTTCTTTGTCATTTTTTATCATTTTTGGCTTAAAGTCTTTTTCTCCGAAATTGGAATAGCAACCCATGCTTTTTTTTCCTGATTGCTTGGTAGATTTTTCTTCATTTCTTTACTTGGAGCCTATGGTTTTTATTCCATGTGTAATGGGTCTCTTGTAAACAGCATACAGTTTCTTGCTTCCAGCTTGCCATGCTGTGCCTTTTAATTGGCCCATTTACTTTCAAGGTTAATATTGATATATGCATATTTTATCCTGCCATTGTGTTCTTAGCTGGTTACTTTGCAGACTTGATTGTGTGGTTGCTTCACAGTGTTGATGGTCTATGTACTTAAGTGTGTTTTTGTGGTGGCTGGTAATGGTCTTTCCTTTCCATACTCAGCACTCCTTTAATATCTCTTAAGACAGGCCTGGTGGTAATGAATTATCTTAGCATTTATTTGTCTGAAAAGGATCTTATTTCTCCTCTGCTTATGAAGCTTAGTTTGGCTGCATATGGAATTCTTGGTTGGAACGTATTTTCTTTATAATTACTGAATATAGGCCTCCAATCTCTTCTGGCTTGTAGGTTTTCTGCTGAAAGGTCTGCTGTTAGCCTGATGGGGGTCCCTTTGTAAGTGACCTACCTCTTCTCTCTATCTGCTTTTAACAATTTTTCGGCCAGGCGCGGTGGCTCAAGCCTGTAATCCCAGCACTTTGGGAGGCCGAGACGGGTGGATCACGAGGTCAGGAGATCGAGACCATCCTG
>NW_012101288.1:4595864-4676802 GCF_000951045.1 Mandrillus leucophaeus
TGATATCCTCAGATATGTTTTCCAAGTTGTTTGCTCTCTCTCCCTCTCTTTTAGGAATGCCAATGAGTAACAGATTTTGTCTCTTCATATAATCCCATTTTTCTCAGAGGTTTCTCACATTCTTTATTGTTTTGTCTTTATTTTTATGTGACTGAGTTATTTTGGAGAACTAGTCCTCAAACTCTGAGATTCTTTCCTCAGCTTGGTCTATTCTGCTTCTGAAATTCTTGAAGTGAATTTTTCATCTCTATCAGATCAGTTTGGTCCTTTCTTAAAAGGACCATTTTATCTTTCATCTCCTGTATCATTTTATTGCATTTCTTAGATTCCTCAGATTGAGTATTTTACTTTCAGCTGAATCTCTATCTTCATTCCTATCCATATTCTGAATTCTACTTCTGTCATTTCAGCCATTTTACCCTGGTTAAGAACCGTTCTATTTCCGTCATTTCAGTCATTTTACCCTGGTTAAGAACCACTGCAGGAAAACTACTGCAATTGTTTGGAGGTAAGAAGACACTCTGGCTTTTTGAGTTGCCAGAGTTCAAGCTCATGAAAATAGCTAAAATTCAAACAGGCAAGAATGTAGACCAACGCATACATTGCTAATGGTAATATACATTGTTAAAACTATTGTATGGTTACTTTTTATTTTTCCTTCACAACTAATTTGCAATTGGGAGAAACACTTTATAAGAATGTAAACATGCTGCTTCTTATAAGAATTTCTGCTTCAATTAAACATTCAATTGATAAATTTTGCCTGAAACACGCTTTATTTAATGATTGTAAAATGATTTTCCATACCCCACAATCTCTCTACATTTACCAATTAGCAAGAACTGTGAGCAATAACTCCATTCACCCCCATCTATCCATCTATCTATTTATTATTAAGATAAATTAGTATAATTACTGATTTTTTGATGGTTGACCATTTACTACTGTTGATTATTTTGCACTCAAATTGTCCCAGATTTTGCGAGTAGGAATCCCTTTAAGTTAGCACCTGTGTCCTTGGGATATGCCCCAATATTATTAATTTTTTCAATTTCTTCACCTTTTGACTCTCTTTAAAATGTTTAGCAGCAAATCCAGCAGGAATGCATTTCTTCTTTTTATGAACTCTTTAATATCTAAATCCTCCCAAACTCTCTTTCATACCTGTCGTAGCCCTTCTACTACACCAACACATTCCTACAAAGGAGAAAATTATTATTTCAGCTTTATCACCAGTACCTATGGCATAATATACACCAGGTGCCCAAATACACACACACACACACTTCCTTCTCTACCTGCTTCATTATCAACCCATAAAGGTAGCCATTAACTGTCAAATTTCTATTTCATTGGTTCCCAGGACAGTGCTTTTCATACAGCAGGTGCTCAATAAGCATTTGTTGAATAAACTGAGCACATCGAGAGAGAGAGAAAGAATCTTCAAGGATAAATTCAAAAATGTTGGCAATGCTGGGCAATGAGGTGTAGAGTGTGATGTGAAAAGACCAAAGCCCAACATGTTGTTTTTCCAATCAGCTGTCCATTTTTTATGTGGTAGAGACACTGATTTCTGTGGCCAATGCCCAAGTTTCCTGAGTGACTCAGGCTTGTGGCCTGAATATGCTGCCAAGAGCTAATTGCCTTTCATGCTGCTCTGACAGTAATGACAACCACCATTTATTGAGTGCATGGCATGCTCCAGGCAGTGAGATGGGTGGTGACCTTCCTTCAGTCTGTTCCCTGGACAATAATAGGAGCCAAGAAGTATACCATTTGTGACTTCAAATTATTAACATTAAAATAAAATTCTGCCAGAAAGTAATTTTCTTACATGGAGTCAGTTGTCTTTCCTAGTTATGAAGTCAATGTGGTAATTTGCTAGATGTTGTCTACTAATATTCAGTGTCTTCCCCACCCTTCTATGGTTGTTATTATACCATGGGATCTGAAAGCATTGAAAATGCAAAACTCAGACTTCTCCTCCAACAGGGAGCTAGATTCAGACAATGACAGAGAGTCTCTTGTATGAGTCCATTTTCATGCTGTTGATAAATACATACCCAAGACTGGGCAATTTACAAAATAAAGAGATTTAATGGATGCATAGTTCCACGTGGCTGGGGAGGCCTCACAATCATGGCAGAAGGTGAAAGGCACATCTCACATGGTGGCAGACAAAGAGAAGAGTGAGAGCCAAGCGAACAGGGTTTCCCCTTATAAAGCCATCAGATCCCATGAGACTTGTTCACTACCATGACAACAGTATGAGGGAAACCACCACCATGATTCAGTTATCTCCCACTGAGTCCCACAACAATGGGAATCATGGGAGATACAATTCAAGATGAGATTTGGGTGGGGACACAGCCAAACTGAATCAGTGGCACAGAAGAAAACTTCAACCCTATCACCCAGCACTACTACCACACAAGCACATACACAAGCACACACACCAGCACACACAAAAACATGCACACAAAACAGAAACAAACACATACACATCATCCCATCACTTAAGAGGAAGGCTTTCACTGGCTTAACTTCTCCTAACAGGGTCAGGCAGCAAAGTAGGGTCCTAATTATTACTGAATCAATTGATCTACTTGACTTATCAGAGCAAATTTACTAAATCAAGCTGTTATGCCAGCTGGGACAAAGTGACCTATAGAAAGTCATTTTTTATTCAGGACTTGTTTTAAGCATATACATTCTCACTATTTGATTGTAACTGTTAGTGTAAATTTTACATTTTTTAAGGGGGAAAAATCATCACCAAGGTAATTTTCAACACAAATGCTATTACCTGCCTTACTTCTTTCTTTCAAGATTAGATAATCACCAAAATCCCAAAAACCTTAAAAGTTGGGTAAAGATGGAGAAGAAAGACATTTCAGGTTGAGAAACTATCGTAAATAAAAATATGGAAAACAAGGTAAAGAATATAGAAAGGGTTTTTTAGAGTCAGAGAGAAGATAGTGAAACATTTAAATACATTCAATTGAATTCTGATAGTTCTGTTCTTTTAACTTATAGCTCCATTGAATATCCTAGCACTGTAAGAAATAGAAAAGAGATAAACACATTCTTCTTGAACTCTGTAAACCTGAAATCTCACTTGTGCAATAACAGCTGCAGTTAGGGTGATAAACTATCAAATTTTGCCTAGGACAGAGGGATTTCCCAAGATATGGGATTTTTAGTATTAAAACCAAGAAAGTTCCAGGCAAAGTGAGACAGCTTGGTTCTTCTACCTACGGGCATGAACGAAAGACTTTAGAATGCCTTATCGGTTTTACTTTAATAAAAACTCTAGAAGTAAATTATATTCATATAATCCTTTCCAGTTTATCAGTGTTTCCATACACATTAATTTAATTATCACCATAGCTCTTGGGTTAGTAATCCTCAGCCTCAACTGTGCATTAAAATCACTTGGGGAGCTTTTAAAAATCTAGATGCTTGAGAATTACTTCATACAAATTAAATCAGGCATCATATTTTGTGAAACTCCCAGATGAATCCAATGTGCAACTGAGATTGAAAACCGCTGACTGGTTTAATTCTAAAGAGCTTGATTTTACTGAAGAACATAGAGTTTTAGAATGATTGAGGTCACACAGATATTTCGTAACAGAGTTGGAGCATAATCCCTAATCTTCTACAGTAATAAAGAAGTTCTATTAACAACTAAAATTACTGTAATTCAGATAAATAATTAAGATTCAAAACCCCTTCCGTGCCAAACTACAATTTGTCCCAGAGGTAAATTAAGAAGCCACAGAAAGAAAATGAAAATAATTGGAGGAATGTTGAACCTTATTGTTCTAGCAGTAGAATTTCTCCTTTGGAAGAGAATTTACTGAACATATATAAATTGTACGCTTGAAGTGAAAATGTTACCCACACAATGAGTAAGTGGTGAAAACAGGGCTTTTATTGGGCTGCTTGGCTGCATCATTGCACAAAGAGGCACAGTAAAGTTGGTACAGGCACAGTCACAGATCATGCTTCTACATATATTACATATACAGAGAATTAAGAATAAGCTCCTCCCTGGGCAGGGTTTTTAGTATGGTAATGAGAGGAGTTCACCAAAGTTAATTTCCTCTTCAGTTATTTTTGGATCCAAATGAGATGTTTTTGTATTTCCAGGGCTGAGCTTCTTTCTGGAACTTTTTGAAACAACAAGAACTCAAGGTGCAATAGTTACAAATAGGTACTTTTTCACAGTGTATACCCAAAACTGGGGACCATGGGTTACAAAAAAAAGAGATTCTCACCTCCTGCCCTGCTGTCAAAGAGCATACTTAAGAAAAAACAAGGAGTCACAGTTTGGCTAATGACTACATTTATGTTTTACTGAGTGAGGTTCATGAGTTGAATTCAAAGCTGATTCGCCCACAACAAAACTGGAATTTCTAGAAGGACAGGCATCAAGTAAAAGCAAGATAAAAGCTATGAGAAAGAACGGAGATGAGTAACAGTCATGGGGAAGGAACCTTGTGAAGGAAAATCAGTGTATCGATTGTAAAATCTGGTTCTGCTTGCTCATTCCCCCAGAAAACTTCAGTAAAATCTTCTTTCCTTTTTATTGAGTGTGGCATTAAACCAGGTTTGGAAGATGCAATTATGTGGATGGGAGAATTTTCCCACCTGGGCTATATTAGGAATATTTGAACATTTATATATTCACTTAGTATATATTCATTAACCAACTACTGTGTCCTAGGTACCAAGAGAGACTCCAGGGATAAAAAGATGGAAAAAGTGCCTCTTGCCCAGGGGAAGGTTACTCGCAATTCAGAGTTTGATAGGTCAGTCTTTACTACTTAGTATTCCAATAGAACAAATGTAGTGCTTCATAATTCCCTGTGAAATTAGAGACTTTTAGGGACTGTGCCACAGTTTCTGGTAAATTAAAACTCATATCTCAAACAAAACATTCTAGGTGATACTCTACTTACACAGTGCTGCACTACCTTCATGTACTTACAGTGGAACATTGGAGAAAACTGAGACCTCAGAAAAACTATCCACTGAGATGAATATTGACCCATTGAACCTGAAGCTTACATTAAAGATGGGAAGCATGTGAGTTACACTCAGCATGTGGGCAAAATTCATGTCCTACATGGTAGGATAGCCAAGGAAAGCTTTGCTGCCTGTGCACTGTGCAAATGCTTAAACGCAGCCAGTCTTCTGAAAGTCTCTGTTTGTTCTCAATAGTTCCTATACCCTGGCTTGATATGCTATGGCAAAAATCATCTAAGCATCTTTCTTCAAAACATGGAGCAGCACAGAAGAGACCCTGTTACAGTTAATGCTGTGTGTCAACTTGATTGGATTGAAGGATGCAAAGTATTGTTCCTGGGTGTGTCTGTGAGGGTGTCGCTAAAGGAGATTAACATTTGAGTCAATGGACTGGGAGAGGCAGACCCACCCTCAATCCAGGTGGGCACCATCAAATCAGCTGATAGCATGGCCAGAAAAAAAGCAGGCAGAAGAACATGGAGAAGTTAGACTGGCCTAGCCTCCACGCCTGCATCTGTCTTCTGTGCTGGATGCTTCCTGCCCTCAAACATTGGACTCCAAGTTCTTGAGCTTTGGGACTCAGACTGGCTTTCTTGTTCCTCAGCTTGCAGATAGCCTATTGTGAGACTTTACCGTGTGATTGTGTGAGTTAATACTCCTGAATAAACTCCCCTTTATATATATACATATGTATATGTATGTATATATCTTATTAATTCTGTATGTCTAGAGAACCCTGACTAATACAGACACTTAAGGAGCATACTTTCCTGTATTGGAAACACATTTTAACTATACAGATCATATCCAGGAGTTTGAATTAAAGATATATGGAAAAAACTAACAGGAAGAATAATTCTTTTCTAATACTTGCAAACATCATTACCACAAAGGAAAATCTTTAAAAAGAAAAAATCATTAAGAGCATTTGAAACCGTGAAATCAAGAGCAAATTTAAGAGTTATGGTCCTCAGGAGTCTCCCAAGAGACACAAACCTATTAGTTTTGAAGATGAATTTACAAGCTTTTAGTACCTAGAAATGGAATCTGGAACTGCATTCATGAAGTTCAAATTTGCCAAGGAGTCACCAAAGGGACCATTCATGTAGACATCCCTTTAATTCAGAATTCAGCCAAGATCCCGAACCACTATGATCACATATGTTTTATAGTCCAACCACAAAGCAAGAAATTCTGGAATTTATCAATTTTAACAAGATGTATTAGTTTGTTTTCACACTGCTGATAAAGACATACTCGAAACTGGGAACAGAAAGAGGTTTAATTGGACTTACAGTTCCACATGGCTGGGGAGGTCTCAGAATCATGGTGAGAGGCGAAAGGCACTTCTTACATGGCGGAAGCAAGAGAAAAATGAGAGCAAAGAAAAAGTGGAAATCCCTGATAAACCCATCAGATCTCGTGAGACTTATTCACTATCATGAGAATAGCATGAGTAAGACCAGCCCCCATGATTCAATTACCTCCCCCTGGGTCATTCCCACAACATGTAGGAATTCTGGGAGATACAATTCAAGTTGAGATTTGGGTGGGGACACAGACAAACCATATCACAAGAGTATATTCATGATTAAAAATATGTCATCACAAAAAACCAGATACCAGAAAAGACTGCATACAACTGTACATTGGCAGAGGAGAATTTGGTAGTCAAACTTTCTTTGTGTTTTGTTTAGAATAAATTGTTAAAGAAAATGAGGGGAAGAGAAAGAGAGCCCATATATGATAAGAATCATTAGGAGAATACTTGAAAACTCTCTGGAAAAAAACTTATTAACTCAGAAATTTCTTCTACAGATTAAGGAAAGGAGAGCATCCACAGCAACATACAAAAAAAAAAAAAAAAAAAAAAAAAAGAGAGAGAGGGGTGGTTAAGGCAACGCATCTTATAGGAATGAACCTGAGCTTCAAGTTACTTTTCTTGCTGGGAGTGTTGTGAGACAGTTTTATAATCACTGGATCTCAGTTTCCCTTTTGTAAGTATAGAACAAAATATATAATCAGTCTCATATTCTTTAACTCATCTCTGGATGAATTTATAAATGAAACTAGAAGCCCTAAGCCACTGAAACAACAGTCACATCCAATACCTAATAGCTTAGGTACTGAAGGGGACAAAACCCTGAGCTGGTTGTTAAAATTTCTCAGTAGATAAGGAATGGGTGAGCAAATATTTACATACAAAAAAATAAATTCTATCTATAGTTATTCTATATTACATCATCAGAGAGGTGAACAAATCTAAAACTTAGAGAGATTTGGTTTAGTAATTACTAGGACTTGTAACCTTGAGAGTTTTTAAAAAATTATAGGAAACCACATTTATTAAATTATTTGTTGTAGAAAATCATATTGGTCCACCTAAAGATGAAAGTACTATCATAGAAAGTTGACCTCACATTCAAGCCACTAGTCATAACCTTATTTCAATTATTATGCATACATTCCTAAAATTAGGAATAGTATTAAAGATACATCTTTTTGCAAAAATTTTGTTTACAAGTAAAATTAAGTGACTGTAAAAGCTAGCTTTAAAATACAACACAAAGTCTCAGTTTGCCACTATAAATAGGACTCTCCTTATAGGCTATTAAAATGATTAAATGAGATGGATATGTAAAGTGCTCTGTGTCAGTGTGTGATACACACCAGGGACTTAATGTTCTATTACTATGTTAGCTCAGCAACTAGGGCATGTTCCCAGTATGGACTGAATTGCCGCATCCCCCTCAAACTCATATGTTGAAGTCTTAACACCCATGTGACTGTATTTGGAGACAGGTCTTTCGGAGATAATTAAGGTTAAATGAAGGCTTAAAGGTGAGGCCCTGATCCTATAGGACTGTGGCAAGACAGAGATCTCTCTCCTTCTATCTTCCAGATGAGGACACAGCAGGAAGGCAGTTTTCTATAAGCCAGGAGGAGAGCCCTCACTAGAAACTGAATCAGTAGGCATTTTGACCTTGGACTTCCCAGCCCCTAACATTGTGAGAAATAAAGTTCTGTTGTGTGAGCCATCAAGTCTATGGTATTTTTTAATGGGAGCCCAAGCAGACTGATACAGTTTCCATGCTATGATACTTCATATCACCAAATTCCCTTTCCTTACACCTATCATCCTTTACTATCATGTGCTTAATCAAACAGTAGAATGAAATCATCTCTTCACAGTAGGAGAGAAGCATGGCTTATAATTAGTCCAATGCTTCAGGTCTGTACAACTCCAAGTCTCTCTATCTGAAATGGGCTAGTTTCAAACTGCCTTTCTTTCTTAAGAATCAGTTTCTCAGGTGCTGCTTTCATATTTGAATTCAAGACCATCCTTCCACATATGTCTATAGCCTAAGTCTATGTATGGCACCTCTTCAGGTTGTGGTGGAAAAAAATTCTTGTTCACTTGGGGTATTAATCAGGGTTCTCCAGGGAGACAGAACTAATAGAATATATACATATATATGAAAGGGGAGAATTGGCTCACACAATCACAGGGTGAAGTCCTACAATAAGCCACCTGCAAGCTGGGGACGAAAGAAGCCAGGAGTGGCTCAGTCTGAGTCCAAAAGCCTCAAAAGCAGGGAATAGGGAAGCTGACAGCACAGCCTTCAGTCTGTGGCCTTAGGCCTGAGGACCCCAGGCAAACAAACCACTGGTGTAAGTTCAAGAGTCCAAAGGCCGAAGAACCTGGAGTCTGACATCCAAGGGCAGGAGTGTGGGAGGAACAGATGGAAACATCCAGCATGGGAAAAAGATAAAAGCCTGAAGACTCAGCAAGCCAGCTCATTCCACCTTCTTTCACCTGCTTTGTTCTAGTCACACTGGCAGCTGATTAGATGCTGCCCACCCACATTGAGGGTGGGTCTTCCTCTCCCAGTCACTGACTCAAATGTCAATCTCCTCTGGCAACACCCTCACAGACACACCCAGAAACAACATTTTACCAGCTATCTAGGCATCCTTCAATCTAGTCAACACCTAATATTAACCATGAGACTTGGTAACCTATCAAGAGTTTCATTTGGGCTATCTAAGCAGTTACCACCATCCCTACAAGAAGTGGATCTATCCTGCCTTAAATAATACACCTATTCATTCAGAGCTTGTCCCTCAAATGCCTCATGGTTGAGATGAGAAAGTTCTTGGGAAGAATCTCTAGCTTCTTTTTGCCACTTTGTAGAAACCTATATTATTTAATTCTGCTCATCTGTTCATCCACTCATTTAGTGATTCTCATTGTTTATTGAATATGTTTTAGGTATAAAATCCATGACAAAGGAAATTTTTTTTAATTTAGTCTTGGGAACAAATAAAAAAGTAAAAAAGCAAATATATAATTTAGAATTGTAATAAATCTTATAAAGAATAAAGGGCATACTATGTGTGATGGTTAATATTGAGTGTCAACCTGATTGGATTGAAGGATGCAGTGTTGTTCCTGGGTGTGTCTTTGAGGGTGTTGCAAAGGAGATTAATATATGAGTCAGTGGAGTGGGAGAGGCAGACCCACCCTCAGTCTGGGCACCATCTAATTAGCTGCTACCATGAAAGCAGGAATGGAAAGAACAGACTTGTTGAGTCTTCCAACCTTCATTTTTCTCTCATGTTGTATACTTCCTGCTCTCGAACATCAGACTCCAAGTTCTTCAGCTTTTGGACTCTTGGACTTACACCAGTGATTTGCCAGGGGCTCTCAAGCCTTCAGCCACAGACTGAAGGGTACACTATCAGCTTCCCTACTTTTGATGTTTTAGGACTCAGACTGGCTTCCTGGATCCTCAGCTTGCAGATGGCCTATTGTGGGATCACCTTATGATCGTGTGGGTCAATTTTCCTAATAAACTCTCCTTCATGTATTCATCTATCCTACTGTGGCCCTTTAGAGAACCCTGATTAATGCACTATGAGAAAATAATGGAAGTTTCTTAGTAGGTCAATCAGAATGACCTCAGTTGACTTTAAAGAAGGAAAAGAGAACATATGGACACATAGAGGGGAACAACACACACTGGGGCCTCTTGGAGAAAGGAGGGTGGGAGGAGGGAGATGATCAGGAAAAATAACTAATGGGTACGAGGTATAACACCAGGGTGATGAAATAATCTGTATAACAAACCTGTACATGTACCCCTGATCTTAAAAGCTAAAGTTTTAAAAATATGTAAAAAAAAAAAAAAAAAAAAAAAAAACCCAAAATAATAAAAGAGGAAACAAAAATTTTCATGCAAAGACCTAGGCTGAGATAAGAATATGGGGCAGTGTTCAGGCAGAAAAGCAGTCTGTCCAAGTTTCTGCATCAGGAAGAAGCCTGGGGTGTTTGAGGAGCTGATTGGAGCTGAGTAGTCTGGGAAGGAATTAGCATTAAAATGATGTTGGATAGATGATGTTGGGTTTTGTAGAACAAGATGAGGAAGGTTTTTTGTTTTTTTAATTCTAAGTGCAGTTGATAACATTTTGAGACTGTAACCAGGAACATTTTGCAACTAGATTTATGTTTTTGAAAATCACTCTCACTCTTCTGCAGAGAGTGAGTTGTTAGAATAAGAAAATAATTCTGTTACCAGAGAGCAAATTTGACTGAAACTCAGTAGAAACAGCGAGCTTAACATGTGTTCCCATCATTAACTAAAAAACAGTCAGGCCTGAGCTCCAAATGAAAAAGGAACTGACAGAAACATAAACCCATGGGTAGCTCATGTCTACATCAATGTGCGTGTTCAAAAACTGTTGAATAAATAAAGGAGTTAAAATTCCTTTTGGTTCTATGGGGCAAAAACACCATTTCCTCTCTATGTTCAGTTACCCCATGAGAATTGGGGAGGGGTGGACTGTTGCCATATTCTTTCCTTTGAATTCCACACTCAGAATAAATGGGAATTTACAACAGTCACATGTGCCCTTATTAGCAGACGTTTTGTGTATGTTCCAGGGCAACAATGAGTAGTTACACTGGATACAACTGAATGGCTTATTCATTATACTCACCAGAGATTCAGACATGCATGTCTCAGGATTAACATCTTTAGTCTCCAGTTTTCTGGCACATCATAATGACTATGTTTCACAACTGAGTCAACTGAATACATACAGAAACTGTTTTACACACACACACACACACACACACACACTCAACTATGCAAGTTTAGGCAAACATAACTAAAATATGCATTCAAGGGCAAACATAAATTAAAATATTCTCCTCAATAAATCTTGTGTCGTTCTTTAAACTTTGCACGTTCATTCTCTGGATCACAATTTTAATGACATCCTTGAGAATCTTCACCTTTGAATTTGTATTTATGTTTATCCTTTAAAAATCAAGAATCCTTTTGTGTTGGGGTTTATTTTGATAAATGTATGTAACACTGATTATTATGCAAGCAACACTAGACAATGTTTGAATATTAAACTCATTATGAAGTCTTTCTTCTAGACCTAAATATTTGTTTGAATACCATAACAACTTCCAAAGTATCTCTTCTTAGTGGGCAAATAGCAAGCCATATTTTAAAATATTTTATTAGTAGAAGATTTGAGGCCAACAGAAGCCAGCATAAACAAATTTGCGCTTATGGTTATGCCAAAAAGAAAATCAACTTCTAAATTCTTGTAACTGTTTTGGCAATTTATTCCAATGATTAACTATGGAGAAGCATCATAAATAATGTTTTTTTCTACAAAATTCCAAATCTCATCAATAGTGTTTAGAAACCTCAAAATTTTAAATTAGTACTTAAACAGGTCTTTGAACTCTAACTATTACTGTACATAAAGCATGAAACCCAACAAAAAGAGACCAGCATAAAAGGTTCAAAAGAATCAGAATCTCCATCAGTTTGACTGCCTGTTTTCTTTCTTTTTAATTAATTTATTTTTAAACTAATATATTAAGATTATATTTCTCTTCAGAGTCATTTTTGCCTTTTCTCTGTTAATTCTATCAATAAAAATGTGGGGAAAAAATGATGACCATTGACGATATATACCCTCTGGGTATTATTGTCAAGTCATTTTAAATTTAGGTTTATTATAAAAGTTAACCTGAGGGTCTCAATTGTTTAAAAAATATCTAAGAAGTAGCTCTGATTTATCAGTTTCTTTTCATTTAGTTGCTTGTGTCATGGATGACAAGCATGGGGTATAAAAGGAGAGACAAAAAATGGGAAGATGATAGAATGTGGAGGTGAAAGAAAATTAACAAAACTATATAGAAATTTTGTATGGCAGGGAGACAAAAAGAAAGAAAAGAAGAAAGGACAAAGTATTTGAGGGATGTGGTTGTCTAGGACTACTTCGTAAATATTTGACAAAAAAGAACAGTGGCTTCGATACCAGTTACACCTAAGAATAAATAAAATGTTTAAAAAGAAAAACTTGGGAACAATGTACATTTAAAGGCATCAATGAAATTATCATTGGTGCTAAAAAACAAACTTGCCAAATTATTAGGTTTCTAAACTGCTAACATTCTGTACATTCTAACTTGACCTTACTCCTTCGGACACAAAAATTAAAAACCCAACTTAATGAGTTAGAAATAACCAATTCTAAGTAAGAACATTTCACATTTACATTCTTACAGCATAGCTCATCATGGGAGGGGAAAATAAGACCAATGCAAATTATTTCCAACTAAGTTCACCTTGAAGACTTGTCACCAGGGGCAATTTTACTGTCTATCATTGGCAGTTATCATTGGCAAGTGGTCAGCACTTCCTTCCCAAACAATCTTGAACCTATACAAGAGCAATCTTGCTTAGAAGGATTAAATCAATCATTATAACAAATGTTCTACTTTAATTTTGTAACCAAGTTACTCAAATTAACTCCAAAAAATCTAATTTTTGAGACACCCATCTGATGGGTAATTTAAAAAAGTGAGAACCCAGAAAGAAATTCAATAGTGAAATGAGAAAATCATGTATTTTCATAAAAATTTTGGAATGACCATATTTTCATTACATCTTGCCAAGCTTTATTCTCAAGATAAACATGGCTGAGATTAGAAGGGCAATGTGATGTGTAAGGCACTTGCCTAAGAGCCAGAGGACTGGAGTTCAGTCCATGGTTCCTATGATGACTTGGTATGTGGTCAGAGCAAATTTCTTCATGGCAGCTTGGACATCATCAATGGAGTGGAGGTCCTAGAGAAATGCCTCTTAGACTTATTCAATGTTAGTCATAATCATATCAATCACGAGCGGGTTCATTTTCTATCAGATGTGACATGATAGGTTTTTTTTTTTTTTTTTTTTTTTTTTTTTTTGAGGCAGAGTCTTCACTCTGTCGACCAGGCTGGAGTGCAGTGGCACCATCTTGGCTCACTGCAAGCTCCGCCTCCCGGGTTCCCGCCATTCTCCTGCCTCAGCCTCCCGAGTAGCTGGGACTACAGGTGCCCGCCACCGCGCCCGGCTAATTTTTTGTATTTTAGTAGAGATGGGTTTCACCGTGTTATCCAGGATGGTCTCGATCTCCTGACCTCGTGATCCGCCCGCCTCGGCCTCCCAAAGTGCAGGGATTACAGGCGTGAGCCACCGCGCCCGGCCGACATGATAGGTTTTTAATGAATTTTATTGTATCAAAATGAGAAATTTTCCCATTGAAATAAAAGTTTATTCCTCATATTGCAATATATTTGTTCTTTCTACAAGATAATTGTCACTCCACTAGTAGAAGGGCATGGTTAAAATTAGTCACAGGACAAAGCAGTTTGACTTTGACCTTGTCAAACTACTTCAGTGACTAGCATTTCAAAATAAGTGCCACTTGGACAATTTCTCTATATCCAAAGATAAGATGTAGAAATTAGACTTGTCAGCCTCCCTTTTAAGCTTCTTACACAGCCATTATTTTATGGGTGTGTTGGGTAAAAGAAGAAATCTCTTCTAATTAAAGTTAATACAAGAACCCTTTGAAATAATGACTTCACTTACATCTATTAAACGCTTTCCTGATATAAGAAAACAACTGATGAAACACCTAGAGCCTCAAAGTTGCTGCATTATCATTGCCTTTCACAACAACTGTGGGAAAGTTGATCAAAACATCCTCAAAGCACTTATCCATTTGTCTTTGTTGGTAAGTTTCTAACCAAAGATTTGCTAGCCCCCAATACTAAGGTGGTTGTATAAGCACAGCAGCATGAAACCCATATAGCATGAGTAGTACAATCTTGGTGGTGCAATCGAGGGGTACCACTTCCTACCACTTGTTTATATTATGCTTTATAGTGTTTTCATTATATTGTATGGTCAACAAGCACTTTTTGGATTTCTGTTATATGTCAAGTGCTGAGACAGGACCCGGAGAACAAGAAGAATAATAGAGGAAACTCCCTATTCTCGTATATTATATACTCTCACAGGGTAGGAGGATAATGAAATAGGCAATTCCAATACTGTCTGATAAAGGCTATAATAGAGTAGGTTCAAGAGCAACCAGCAGGAATATGTAACCCTGTCTAGGAGTAGCAATTGAAGCTCGCACAGTCAATTCCGATTATTAGCAGGTTCTGTATTTGCAAAATCATCTATCACTAAAATGTGCTTGGAACTCCAGAATTAATACTTACAGCACTTTCCCATCATTTACAGACATGCTCAGAATGGCGTGCATTTTGACTGCCTCAACTCACATGTTTGCAGGTGAGCCTGAACTAGGTGGAACCCTTCCTCTTTGTTTCAGCTCTTATACAGACATGAGTAGAGGATGGAGATGTAAGGACTGCACCCCCTGGTGCAAGGAGCTCTAACACTGCTCCAGCTTAATTGGGTTTCAATCTCAACTCCGGCCCCTGTTAGTAGGGCAGCTTTAGGCAAGTCACTTAACATTTCTGGACCTTGTTTACTCTTTCACAAAATAAAGAAAACACAATCCACCAAGATGAGTTATTTTTAGGATTTAAGATTATAATCCTTACATACAGATCCTCTAGAAGCAATGGTTTAATATCTGCTAATGTAGTGTTGCAGCAACTTTATAAAACATAAATACTTAAATACCAAGAATCAGCTTTAAATAAATAGGTATTAAAAGCCCGCAAAAAGACATTGAAAGAGGGGCAAAAGATTTCAAAGGCCAGTGGTAGCTTCTGCCTTTGAAGAACTGAAGATTCAGAATGAAAATTGAGCTACATGCTCAAGGGAGAAAGTGGTAAAATATAAAACCTCAGAAAGCAGGGACAAATTATAAAGAGCTTATCGTGATCTTGAAATGAAGAGCTTGGAATTTATCTTAATGGGCATTGAGAAGCTCAGTTGAAAGATTTTTATTAGAGGAGTTCCACAATTAGATGTAACCCAAGAAAAGTGTACCAAGAGATACAGGTCTGCCATTGAGGACTTTTGAGGTTTGATGCTACTGATGGCAACCTTTCAGGAAGAAAAGGGGACTTTTTTGTCTTAAACATTATTGAAGAAAGAAAATGAAGAAAAAGTAGAACAATAAGTCTGAAGAGAACATAATGGAAACTACCAGAGAATAGAAAAAAGAGTCTTTCTTCTAGGAAATCATTCCAAGTTCCACACGGTAAAATACAAGGTGAACATAAGCAATATGGTATTACACAAAGCTGAATAATCAACTTCTGGAGAAGCAGAAAATATTTTAGAAGGGGGGGAGAAAGGAAAAGCCTGAATAATAGCCCAATTATGTCAGCCAGGGTAGGAAAGTGTCTTATTTATTAAAGCACAGTGCCTGAGTCTTAATATCTTCTACGTATGGTAATGGTTTGCTCAAAAGGTGAGCTCTAGATGAAGTCTAAGTAGCAAAGGTCTTCACATTTTACATACCCCAACATCACTGAAAGGCACACATAGGGTCCAAAATTTGTGTGCATTTTGGAGAAAGAAAAGGAGAAACGAAAATACTTCCAGCTTCAGAGACCAAAAAGAAAATTAATGTTGCTAATAATTTCTCAATATTAACTTTATACAATGGAGCTATAGTAACTATTTCTCTGCTTTATTTTAGTTACTACAGAATTGGAAAAAGAGATATGTCAACCTAGCTAGATTAGTTGAAGTTTAGATTAGAGGAAATTTGTTAAAGTTTATAATCTGTTAAAATCAGTAAAAATTTGAAGAATACTCTTTAGTCTTCCCCTATAAAACTATGAATTTCTTGAAGGTGAATACTATGTATTGTTAATATTCTAATTTTTGCCATCTAACAATCCTGGGACCTTGAGAACGTTGTCTAATTTCTCTGAGCCTGAGTTTCCTCATTCTAAAATGGAAATATTATTTAAATTATATGACTGTTGTAAAGATTAAGTGAAATAATGAACTAATGTAATCGTTGCATAGTTAATGGTCAGTCAACTTATATATTGTATAATGATGATGTGCCTTTAACACTTGATATAATGTTTAATCCACAAAGGAAACACATGGTAGGTGGAAGAATGGAAGGTTGGATGACTGATATATTATGTTTACTCAACTAAGAAATGCCTTAAAGAGTGCCTTAATGTACATTTTGTGAGTGTTTTGAATGAGTTAACTGGTCAATGTCAGCAGAAAATCAACATATTTTAGCTACCATCAAATTTGTCTGACAAGCAGAGCCAAGCAATATGTTTATTCTATACCAGCAATAAAAATAAAACCTGGATATGAAATGTGTAAGTAATATGGACCATTAATAAAATTCCATTTATTCTCCTTAATTTCCTACAAAGTATTGTTCGTCCTCCTCTTAATAGACCTACTCCACTTAATAAATGAAGAAAATGAGTCCTGGAAAGAGGAAGAAATTGGGCTGACCGTGCACCAGGCAGGTGATATATATGACGGGAGTAGGCAGAGTGTGGAGGAATGACGAGAACTATTGTTGCAGGAGATGGACAGTCTTTCAACAGAACAGGGCTTCGAACTTTCCAATATATTCTGGAAACTGCAGTTTTAATGTGAAACAGCCTAATGTGTATTCTTTGTTCATAAGCCAATGCGGCCACTCAGTGTAGAATATTTGCCTTCAAAAAGTAAGTTAGAGGCTGGGCACAGTGGCTCATGCCTATATAATCTCAGCACAGTAAGAGGCCCAGGTGGGAGGATTACTTGAGCCCAGGAATTAAGACCAGCCTGGGCAACATAGTTTGACCCTGTCTTTACAAAAAAAAAGAAAATTAAAAATTAGCTGGGCATGGTGGTATGTGCCTATGGTCCCAGCTACTCAGGAAGCTGAGGCAGGAGGATTGCCTGAGCCCAGGAGGTCAATGCTGTAGTGAGCTATGATCACGCCACTGCAGTCCGGCTTGGCAACAGAATGAGGACCTGTCTCAAACAACAGCAAAAACAACAAGAAGTAAGTTGGAACAGACTCAGGCACCTCAGACCCAAGCCTTCTGCCTCTTTATTTGGTGTGGTCTTCTTACAACACTCTCCTGGATAAAGACTATATTACATGTGTATATAGGGTACATATAGGATACCGATAGGGCAGCTAGATGGCAGAGGGACCTAACAAGAGAGATCTATCAACAAGCAGAGAGAAAATACGTGCTTAGAGAAGAAGACATTTTAAACATGATTATCATCAGCAATAAGATTAACACCTAACATTTTCTCTCAGCAAGACTCTTTCAATTCGATTTACTTGAAAGGAAAATTACACAAGAGAAAGCTCTCCTTTCAGTTTCATATCTGTTAAAGTCTACCACAAAAGGTATTTCAGGACGGAAATATAAGTAAAAAGCCAGGTGCCCCAGGGCTTTTTATTATGTGTGTTTGGGGTCTTTATATATTCATTTAATAAACAGTTACTGGGTATTTCAATGAGCGTGGCACTGAGCTTCATGCAGTCAGGCCAAGACTTAATATTTAAGAGGCTTGTGTTTTATGAGGCAAAAGACTTGGTTATAATACAATGAAAGCCAGTATTAAAGATGTTTGTGCTATGACCAAAACACCACTAAAGTTCTCCCCAGCTTGACTCAACTTTAGAAAGATTGCTTCCTGACTAGAGGCCCCTGGCCTCCTTTTCTTAGAGCATTTATGGTAGGAAACTTTTCATTGTAAATTCTTTCTTGACTCTCCGAGATGCAAATCTTCTTCCAACCTCCTGCCAGTTTTACAACCCAAGAATGTCTTTCTCAAGGACCTGGGAGCTGTCCCTTTGAAACGTAATTATCAAGAAAGATAGAGACCCCATCTCCCAGTTTCTACCAGAGAGTAGGAGCTTAACTTAGACAAGCAAAAGTTAGCGAACACAGATGGCCTAATCAAATTGACTAACCACCCTGCTAAAGTCTTCCAGGACTTTTCTGCTAGCTCACCCAATGCTCAAAAATCAGCCTGCTTTGGTTTGAGCAGAACTGAGTTCAATCTTCATCCTCTATTGCAAAAGTCTTAAATGAAGTCTTCCTTACCTAGTGTACTTTTCTTGTCAGCTTGGAGAAGGAGAACTGAGTCCTTGGTAACTGAAAAGGAAGTATACAAACTTCATATCAGAGGCTATTAAGTAGGAAGTTTGAAAGATAAATGTGAATTGCACTCATCGAATAATAAAAGATACTTCAAGCACTAAATGTCCCTAGAACCATCACAGAGGCATGAGAGAGGCATACTTGGAAAATGGCTTGAAATGACTTGTGGGCTGTGAAAAAGCTGATGCTCTTATTGTGAAAGTTTCTGTGGCTCTTATTTCTGCTCTACTTCCCAATTCTGGCTTGAACTTTTCATTTTAATATAATAGTTATCCTACCCATTTAAAAAGATGGGATCTGTAATGGGAAACAATCCCAACAAGAATTTATGTAATTCCATAAATAAACTAACGTTTATTGAGTGCCTACCATATGCCAGGCAAACAGATACAGGTATTCTTGTTATAGAAAGGGTTAAGAGAATGGGCTCTGCAGTCGGTCAATTCGGCTTCAAAGCAGCACTTTGTCCCAGTTGTGTGACTGTGTGAATTTGGGCAAGTAACCTGGCCTCTCAAGACTTCTGTTTTCTCATCTGTGAAACAGTTGTACATAATTTTTTTGGTTGTTAAAAAGACCAAATGGATTAATATAGTAAAATAATGTATAACAATGCCTGGCACACACTAATTGCTTTAAATATTAGCTATCATTTAAAATGTATTAAAACCAAGCTTAAACTATATTTATGACTAGCTAATGCTCATATCATAAAAACACTATTGCCAAAAGTGAAAACTTAGGAGAAGTCATTGCTTTAAAAAACTGCCTTTTGTATGCCTCTTTTCTAAATATTCTCACATTAGAAAGAGAGAGAGAGTTTTCTGCCAGTAGATGTCCCCAACTTCTACTCTCTCACCATAAACATGCATGGTCCAGGATCTTGTGCTTAGTATAACAAATTCACTTCAACTCTGCTCAGGGTTTTTCTCAGCTTCCACTAAACTGGTGTGTACTTGCGGCTTGGCCCATCAGAGTTAGTTAAGGAAAGACCTGAGTTCACTTTCTCGTCTTCTCATGATCTATGAAATGTGATATGTCTTCATCTCCTTTATATTCTATTCCATTTTACAGTGGAAAGAGAGGGGAGAGATAGAATGGGAGAGCATGAGCAGGAGAGGGAATGGTGTGCAGAGAACAAGCATGAGGAAGCAAGGTCAATCCTGTGACTAACCTGGAAGCCAGTTTTGCATCATGGCTAAACTCATAGGCTCCAGAAGTAGGCTGCCTGGGTTAAAACCCAGCCCCACAAGCCTTGTGACCCTGGGAAAATGACTTACCTCTCTGTTCCTTAGTTTTCTAACCTGTAAGTCATGGGTAATAACAGTACTCATGTCATGTAGTTGTTGCAAAAATTAAATGAATTACAGTATAATACAAGCCACCTGGAGCTGAACCTGGCATCTTCAGCTCTAATCATTAATCTAATTAGAGTTCCCTGCCGACATTCTTCTCTTCTTCATAACCTTCCTAATTTTTTTTCTGACAACTTTTTAATTTGAAACTAATACTCTATCTGAATACTGTGCACTGAATGGAAATCTTTGATCATCTTACAAATCATCACACAGACCAAAATGAGTGTTCCTTTATAGTTGTTGTTTCTCTCACTAAATCTTAAGTTCTTCATTAGACCTTGTAGTCCCATATCCAGCACAAAGTTGGTGGCCAGTAAATGTTTGTTGATTTAATTATACATACTAAACATACTATGAAAATTTAATTATACATGATACATACTATACTTATTTATAATAAAAACATTAGTTCAAAAATACTTTAAAATATATAACATTACTTTACAAAATAGAATAACAAAGTGCATAATAAAGCAAAATAATTCATTCTAAAAAGTATTTTAAACAGAAACAGTATACCTGAATGTCATCAGCATATGAAATTAATTAAAGGATACTATACACTATCAAATGCATAATAATGCTTATTAGTTTATAACATAATATGGTAAGAGAAAGTTTATATCCTATTGTCCTGCCTTTGTTTTGTCAATTCCAGAATTATTCACCGTATCTAGATATGAATGAAGGCTTTTCTTGCCAAAGTTTTATAAAGAAGAAGGGTGAGTTATCCCCTCATGAACGGATTAAATAACAAGTACTGCTCACAGAGCTGTTCTGATTCCTATGGAGCCCAAGAGGTACGCTTGTTACAACACTAAAGCAAGAATGTCTAGTCTTTTATATATATATGTGTGTGTGTGTGTGTGTGTGTGTGTGTGTATATACTTTAAGTTCTAGGGTACATGTGCACAACAGGTTTGTTACATGTGTGTACATGTGCCATGTTGGTGTGGTGCACCCATTAACTCATCGTTTACATTAGGTATATCTCCTAATGCTATCCCTCCCCCCTCCCCCGACCCCACGACAGGCCCCCGTGTGTGATGTTCCCCACCCTGTGTCCAAGTGTTCTCATTGTTCAATTCCCACCTACAAGTGAGAACATGCGGTGTTTGGTTTTCTGTCCTTGCGATAGTTTGCTCAGAATGATGGTTTCCAGCTTCATCCTATTCTTATATGAGAGCCGCTACCTGGGTTATGAGGAGTCCTATCTAGAGAATGGATAGCAGCATCTCTAGAGAAGTACTCTTTGAAATTAACAGAAGGTCAGAAATGTATGCTATTATTAGAATTGACCAAATAGTCTCAGTTGGCAAAGATGAAGAAAAGATTTACAAAATCAAATGCTTCCTCCTAACTTTCTATTGAGTTGGGACTTTGGGAGGGATCAGACAGATAATAGGAACTGGAGAAGTTTTAAAATGTAACAATAAATAGGTAACTGGAAAGATGTGCCTATGAAGAAAACTTCAGAAGGGTGACATAGAGATAGCACAAAGAACCGCAACAGTTGTTGAGTCCAAACACATGGATGAAAAGTAAAAACTAGAGTTTGGCAACTGAAAATTATTAAAGATGAAAATTATATTCAAGGAGACAGAAGTTATCTGTGTGAAAGAGACACACAGGGAAAATAAATAGACATAAAGTCACCTGGGACTCTGGACCATTGGATCATGCAATTATCTTCTATGAGACTCATGAAAACAGTAGATGCTCTTTTTCACCAACTTACCTCAACATAAATAGTCTTTCTGAAAATAAAAAATTAGAGAGTCAACATAGGGCATCTATTTTTTGCTGTTTACTCATTCTCTTAAAAAATACAATGAGATATAAAGAGATAAAACTACTATATTTAGGTCATAAAAGTCATTAAAGAAAAACCTAAAATTCAGAATTCAAGTCTCCTATTAATCTTTGCCTTTTAAGACCACAATCAATGACTAAATTTTTGCTTTTCACTTAATTTTTTTATCGCTCTGTCACCTAGGCTGGAGTGCAGTGGCGTGATCTCAGCTCACTGCAAGCTCCGCCTCCCAGGTTCACACCATTCTCCTGCCTCAGCCTCCCAAGTAGCTGGGACTACAGACACCCACCACCATGCCCAGTTAATTTTTTATGTGTGTTTTTAGTAGAGACGAGGTTTCACCGTGTTAGCCAGGATGGTCTCAAACTCCTGGACCTCGTGATCTGCCCACCTCAGCCTCCCAAAGTGCTGGGATTACAGGTGTGAGCCAGCGTGCCTGGCCGTTTTTCACTTAATTTTTAAGAGCAGCTTAAAGCTCACAGAAAAACTGAGCAGCAAGTACAGAGATACTGCCTCTATCCCCTGCCCATCCATCAGCATAGGCCCCTTCATATCAACATCCCCCACTAGAGAGGTACATTTGTTACAATTTATGAACCTACACTGACCATCATCATCACTAAGTCTACAATTTACAGTGGGGTCACTCTCAGTATTGTATATTTCATAGGCTTAGGAAAACATATAATGACATATATCTACCATTATACTATCATAAAGCAGTTTCACTGCCCTAAAAATCCTCTGTGCTTCACCTATACAACTGTCTTATCCCTCTAAACCCTGGAAACCACTGATCTTTTTACTGTCCCCATAGTTTCACCTTTTCCTGAATGCCATATAGTTGGGATCATACAGTATATGGCCCTTTCAGATTAGCTTCTTTCACTTAGTAAAATGCAGTTACATTTCTTCCATGTGTTATCATGGCTTGATAGTTCATTTCTTTTTAGCACTTAATGATATTTCATTGCCTGGATAGACTACATTTTATTTATCCATTCACCTCTGAAGGACATTTTTGTTGCTTTCAAGTTTTGACAATTATGAATACAGTTGCTCTAAACACTCATGTGCAGGTTTTTATGTGGACATAAGTTTTCAACTCCTCTGAGTAAATCTCAAGGAGTGTAATTGTTATATCATTTGCTAAGAGTATTTTTAGTTTTGTAAGAAACTACCACAGTCTTGCAAAATGGCTGTACCATTTTGCATTTCCACCAGCAATCAATGAGAGTTCCTGTTGCTCCACATCCTCATCAGCATTTGGTGTTGTCAGTGTTCTGGATTCTGGCCATTCAAATAGGTGTACAGTGGTATCTTATGGTTTTAATTTGCACTTTCCTTGATGACAGATAATGTGGAGCATTTTTTCATATGCTTATTTGCCATCTGTGTATCATTTTTGGTGAGATGTCCGTTAAAGTCTTTGGCTTATTTTTAATCAGTTTGCCTATTTCCATATTGTTGAGCTTTAAGAGTTCTCTATATACTTTGGATAACAGTCCTTTATCAGGCACATCTTTCCAAGTTTTAAAATGTCATTTTTTGTATACTTATTGAATTCCTAGGACAAGCCTTGTGCTTGTCATAGAAATTGAGCATCATTTATGAACAGAAAGGATATTCCCTCATAGAGCTTAAAGCATAATGAGAAGACAGACAATACGAAGTAAATCAAGAAGAAACCTCATAATCCAATTTGTGTAAGTGCTATGTACATAACACAGTTCTGAAACAGAGAACACTGAGGTAGATATCTATTTAGATAGAATAGTCTGGAAAAGTCATTACAACTTGAGCTCTATCCCCACTCCCCCTAAAATGAGGAGAATGTAGGCATATGAAGGTGAGAGGCAAGAAAATTCTAGGCAGACAAAAAACTTTGTAAAATATTCAAAGACGAGAAGGAACTTGGCCTCAGCTTGTTGGAAAACTAATAAAAAGTATACGTGGTTAGAACCTACTGAGCTAGAGCCAGCCTGTGCAGTCTTGTAGGCGAAGTTAAGAGACAGGGATTTTATTCTATGATTTGGGTGTCAAATGATTTGAAGCTTGGAAGTTGCATGGTCCAATTTTCTTCTGTAAAATAACATTCTGGAGCTATATGGAAAGTAGATTAAAGAGAGCTAAGAGTGGGATTGGGGAAACTTATCAAGAGGCTATTGCAAGAGTTTGGGCAAGAGAATAAGGTAGACTGAAGTGAGGGTGGCTGTGGTAGAAATGGGAAAAATAAATATACAGATTAAATAAACATTAAGTAGATAGAATCAAAGGAATTGATGATTGAACAAATAACAGGTGTAAGAGAGGGAAAGTTCAAGAATGTTATCTAGATTTCTGTCTGTGTCTATGAGTCTATGATGCCATTGACCAGAGATAGAGACTGAGGAGCAAAAGATTCCAAAGAGAAATCAAAGGTTCCAATTCAGAGGAATTAAGTTTGAGGTGCCTGCTATTCACTCAAGAGGAAATGAGAACACATGAGGGCTGGAGCTCTGAAGAAAGGTCCAGGCTGAAGACTGATAATGAGACCTATGTAATGTACAAAGGCTTGCAATGGATGGAATCTCCTTGGGAGACCGAGTTCAGAGAGGAGAGATCTGCTTTGAGCTTAAATGACCAACAACATTAATAGCTTGTTTTCACTTTTTTCAGATATGACGTCTATTGTCTCTATCCCTAATTGTTTATGTAACCATATCTTCCACTATGAATTTTGCTTTAAAACCAAATAAACCAAATTCCCTTTTTAATTTGGATTCTATTAATTTAGAACTTATGATAACTAGGAAATCTGTGGTAAAGAACTTTACTTTTGCATTATATAATGCAAATAAGAAGTGTTTCACCTATTTAAGTATTTTAATCCTCTTTTATAATTATCTCTAGACATACAAATTGCAATTAGCCTTTATTGAGGACTTATTTTTGCACCAGATGCTATGCTAAATGTTTTCCACGTATTGGTTTATTTTCTTATCATATTAATAATTTCATTAATAACCTAATGCTATTGTCTGGAGTTTTATATGCACAGAGATTAAGAATTCTTACTTATAATTGCAAAGTTAATATGAAAGCAACTGAAATCAAACGTATAAACTGTAATTCTAGGATCCCATTTCACCACTGAGATAAGCCACTTTTATTTAACTCTTATGTCTCAAAATATTTTCAATGAACACTTACAGCTTCCCAGAGAAGTAGGAAATACAGGATATAGATTTTAAAACTTTGAGGCTCACAGACATATGTGACTTGCCAAATGCATGATGTTAGAACTGGAGAGACTATTTGCCATAGTGATGCTGTTCATTTATACTTGATTGGGAAAGACTTTGGAGATATCGAAAAATGACTGGAGGCACATTGAGGACAATGAATTACAATTGAATACATGAAGTTTCATCCTATCCCCTTTTTATTACTAAAAACTCAAAACCTAGCCAAGTGTCTTAGTGGTATAAACAAAAATTTTCTTATAAACCTAAATATTCACCTATCTCCCTAGATTACAAAGCACTATTGTATTCAGATGACTTGTAAATAGCTTCCCTCTCCTCAGTGAAAGGAATGAAGGAAGAGATGGAGGAAAGGAGGGAAAAAGAAAAGCTCTGTTTGCTTGATTAAAAGATCCCTTTCTCATAATAATAATTCACTCTCACTTTTCATTTAATACAACAGAATGTTTCTCAAGGAAATATAAAATGTGGACATAGTTCAGTTTTTAAAAAGCTCACCAAAAGGGCTATTTGGTCTGTTGAAGTCCAAATAACCAGTGGATTAATGAATTCTTTCGATCCCCATTGTTTACGTGGGCCTTGTATAGATGGGTGATCCTTACTCCTTTTGAAGTTTTCATTTCAAACAGAATCTTTTCTTTTTCAGTTCTTTATAAAATACATTTACCTTAACTTGTAAAAACAAAAAAACAAAAAAACAAAAAAAAACCACACACACAGTGGGTGAAATTTTGTAACATGCCTTGAAACTATTGGAAGCAACAGCAGATTGGGAACTCCCTGGTGTAGCTGCAGCCTGAATCACTCAATTGTTTTGCTGTTGTGTAGACATCGCTTCCAGGGCCAATGATGGATGAATGATGGGGTCAGCCTGATTCTTTACAAAATCCATTTTTGACATGGCAGCCAAGGTCAAAAGACAGAGCTGGCTGGATCTCTGCACCTAATGTACTATTCCTGTTCTTTCAGGGGCTCTGGGGAGGGCCTTCAATGTAGGGGGCCAGGACTAATATCAATCCACTCTTTTTCTACTTCCCCACCCAAGATATGCTCTCACCTCATTTCCATGATAAACTCATGTGTTCTGGCCATCGTGTCAAAATGCCACCCATGTTTAGTGCCAAAATAGAAAAGAGAGATTTTGTTTGGCTGAGTTAATATGAATGTATTAAAAATTCCCACATAACAAATGTTGTCTGATTCAACTATTCCATTTCTTCCCAATCCTATTTACTGAGAAGTATACTTTGGCTCAAATGAGTATTAACAAGGAAATCTATGTTTGTGGTGACTGCTCTGAATGGGCCCCATTCTTACAGAAAGTCTTCTATTATACCAAAAGAAAAAAAAAAGCCTGATAGGTTGGGGAGAGTAAATCATAGAGAAAGACGTGCTGACAGCTCTGAATTGAATAGCTTTCCTCCTCTAGAGCTTCAACTCCAGTTGGCCTCCAGGCTCAGGGAACTTACTCACTAGAATCCCAGAACAGCAGTCACATCCAACCAAGTCCTGGAAGTGATTAGAGAAGAGACCTCCTTCCTGAAAATGCAGCTTTCAGCTAGCTACATGTGGTCTTTTTTTAAACTAGGGGGTAGAATGAAATGAGGTTTTCAGACTCCAGGTTTTAATAAGTCCCTGATTTCTCTATCTACAATGGCCTCCTGTGTTTGGTGCATGATACGTCAAATGGAGCCACCATGCTGAAATAGTTGTGGACTATTCAAGAGCAGACCAAAAGCATGAAGTCTATGATGAACTGGGATTAAATATTATCAAGTTGTTATCATGATGACAAAGCAGAGGGATGGAACATGAAAGCATAATGAGGGTTATTTCCTTGATGTGCAGCATGATGAAAAGCAAAGAGCCCTGGTTGAGAGAAATAAGTCCTGTATTCAAGTCATAGGTTGTTGATAAATCTGGATGACACTTGACAATGTATTAGGATTAGCTAAGTCTTAGTTCAAGGGAGAAAAACAGGTGGCTCCTTGCTGAATTTAGGCACCTGAATTTTTATTTAATTTCATTTAATAATTTCATTCGTTTATTCATTTTTGCCTTAGATATTCTTTACAACGTAAGTTTGAATGCTTTAGGCACTGGGCATTCAGCCATCCAAAAATAGACAAAATCACTTCTGTCATAAAGCTCAAATTCCATTGCAGGGGATGATGGTTGCAAATTAAGCCAAGTAATGTGTTAGGAATATAAGAGTTATGGCAGAAAGAGCAGTAGATGAATGCTAAATACCAGGATTGTAATTTAAGATGAAGTTATTAAGGAACGCCTTACTCATCTGGTGGCATTTGAGCAAAGACCTGAAAGAAAAGAGGCATGTCATGGAAATATCTAGGGAAAATTTGTTGTCAGAAGAGGGGATGCTGAGAGCCAAGGCCTGAGTGAATAATGCATTTGGAGTGCCCTACAGCAGAGTGGAGCATGCGGAAAGTGGTGGGGATGATGCTGGAGAGGTAGAGGAGGGAGGCCAATGACACAGGGCCTTGTAGTCCATAGCATGGACGTTAGCGTTTACTCTAAGTGCAATGAGAAACTTTTAAAAGGTTTTCTTCAGAAAAGTACAAGACTTCCCTTTTTTATTATGATAAATATACATAACATTGAGCATTTTTATCATTTTTAAATGTAAAGTTCTCTTGCATTGAGTATAATCACATTGTTGTACAACCATCACCATCGTCCATCTCTAGAACTGTTTCATCTTCCTAAACTGAAATTCCAATCCCCGTTACCCCTTAAGTACCTCTTTAGGAGACACTTAACCTGAAGTATCCCTGAGCAGACATTTCTCCTGGATCACCACAGTGCTACACCACTGTTGTAAACAATTAGCACTGAGACTCTTATTTATAATCTTTTGGAATCTGGGAAATTTTCTAGCAAAGAATTATTTCCATCACTATGACTACTACTACTACCATTATTGGAAACTGACACACATTTGTGAAATACTCAGTAAATAGATAAATGGTAACCTGGATGTATTCCCTCAATTATATACATGGAACAATGAAGCAAAATCTGTCTTAATTTGTTCCTTATAATTATTGTCATTAGTAACAGGAATCTCTTATTATTTTTATTTTTAATTGGCACATAGTATTTCTACACATTTATGGAGTAAGTAAAATGTGATATTTCGATACATGTGAATAGAATAGTGGTTACCAGTAACTGGGAAGGGGAGGAGGAAGAGGGTTATGGTAAGAGGTTGGTCAGCAGATGCAAAGTTACAGTTAGAAAGAAAGAATAAGTTCTGGTGTCCTATTGCACAGTGGCATGATTATAGTCAACAAGAACCTCTTAATTTTACAGAATCACTTTGACTACTGTGTTGAAAATACACTGGAGGTTGGTAAGTGTAGATGCAATAAAGTTAGAAAGGCATGGCTAAATCTCAATGACCAATAATGGTAGCTTGGATCAGGGTGGCAACCATGGAGGTGGTGAGAAGGGAGCAGATTATAAAGATACTGTGAAGGTAGAGCCAACAGTTTGCCAAAGAATCATGTAGGATATGGGAGAAATTTCTGAACTTTTTAGCCTGAGCAACTGGAGACATGGAGTTGTTATTTATTGAGAACAAAAAAACTGAGAAGGTTGTATGTTTGGAGAGAGGAAATCTGGAGTTTCTGACACATCAATTTTGAAGTAATTATTAGACATACTAATAGAGGAGTCAAGTAGGCAATTGGGTATTGAAGTCTGGAATCCAGAAGAGAGGTTTAGGCAGAAGACTAAGTTTAGAAGTTAGTATTTTTTAAGTATTTGAAATTGCCAAGACCAAAATAAGGTCAACTAGAAAATGAATGTAAATAAGACAAGAGGTCTAAGGACTTTCCTAGGGAGATACAAAGACAACAACAAAGAACTCCCTGTTATCTACTCAAGACATGAAAACCTATGTCTATGTCCACACAGAAGCCTACACACAGACAGTCATCACAAATTTACTCATAATTGCCAAAAATTGGAAAGAACCAATATGTCATTCAATAGGTGAAGAAGTAAATAAACTGTAGTACAGCCAGATAATGGAATATTATTCAGCACTAAAAAGAAATGAACTATCAAGCCAGGATAACACATGGATGAAACTTAAATCCAACTTAAATTACCAAGTGAAGGAAGTCAATCTGAAAGTGCTACGTACTGTATGATTCCAACTCTATCACAATTCAGGAAAAGGCAAAACTATGGAGACAATAAAAAGATCAGTGATTGCCAGGAGTAGAGGGGAAGGAGGAATGAAAACAGACAACAGAGGATTTTTAGGGCAGTGAAACTACTCTGCATGACCTCATAATGACAGGCATATGCATTCTGTTCAAATCCATATAATGTACAATGCCAAGAATGAACCCTAATGTTGACTATGGGACTCCGAGTGATGATGTATCAGTGTGAGTTCGTTGATAACAAGTATATCACTCTGGTGAGGAATGTTGACAATGGGGGAGGCTATGCATGTGTGGGGCAAGTGGTTTATGGAAAATCCTTGTACTTTCTACTCCGTTTTAGCTGTGAACCTAAAACGTTTGTAAAAAATAAAGTCTATTTCGAAAAAGAGTATTGAGAAGTGACCTGTGAGTTAGACCCAAGTGAAAGTGACATCCCAGTAGTGCAGTCATGGAAGTGATTAAGACATCCAGCTTCAGTATAACCTGCCTGACTCCCAAACTATTCATCTAAATCAGAGTTCGTCAAGCCTTTTCTGTGATGGTCCAGAGAGTGAATATTTTCAGCTTTCTGGGCTATGTGGTCTATTACAAGTGCTCAACACTGCATTACAGTGCAAAAGCAGCCACAGACAATACATAAATGAATGAGTCATATGGTTTGGCTTTGTGTCCTCACGCAAATCTCATCTTGAATGAGATATTTCCACATATCCTCTATAGCCCATAATCCCCATGTGTCGTGGGAGGGACCCGGTGGGAGGCAACTGAATCACGGGGGCGTTCACCTCCATGCTGCTCTTCTTGTAATAGTGAGTGAGTTTTCACGAGATGCGATGGTTTTATAAGGGGCTTTTCCCCCTTTGCTTGGCACAAGTCCTTGCTGCCATCATGTGAAGGACGTCTTGGTTCCACTTTTGCCATGATTGTTAGTTTCTTGAGTATCCGGAGGAGCCCCACCCCCGATATTTATCATAGGTTCTTTTCTATTTCCTAGGTGTCTTGGCTGGTCTGAGAAATAAAGGGAAAGAGCACAAGAGAAAGAAATTTAAAGCTGGGTGTCCGGGGGAGACATCACATGTCTGCAGGATCCGTGATGTTCTCTGAGCCGTAAAACCAGCAAGTTTTTATTAGCAATTTTCAAAAGGGGAGGGAGTGCAAGGTAATAAAATATCACAAAGCAAGTGGAGACAGGGCGAGATCACAGAACCATCCGACGAGGTAAAATTAAAATTGCTAATGAAGTTTCCAGCATGCATTGTCATTGATAACATCTTATCAGGAAACAGGGTTTGAGAGCAGACAACCGGTCTGACCAAAATTTATTAGGCGTGAATTTCCTAGTCCTAATAAGCCTGGGAGCGCTATAGGAGGCTGGGGCTTATTTCATCCCTTCAGCTTCGACCATAAAAGACAGCAGGCTTCTAAGGGGGCCGTTCACAGGCCTACCCTCAGGGCGCATTCTCTTTCTTAGGGATGTTCCTTGCTGAGAAAAAGAATTCAGCGATATTTTTCCTATTTGCTTTTGAAAGAGGAGAAATATAGCTCTGTTCCATCCAGCTCACCAGCGGCCAGTTCAAAGTTACCTCTCTTGTTCCCTGAACATCGCTGTTATCCTGCTGTTTTTTAAGATGCCCAGATTTCATATGGTTCAAACACACATGCTCTACAAATAATTTGTGCAGTTGACACAATCACAGGGTCCCGAGGCGACATTCATCCTCCTCAGCTTGCGAAAAAGTTGACAGGATTAAGAGATTAAAGTAAAGACAGGCATAGGAAATAACAAGGATATTGACTGGGGAAGTGATAAGTGTCCATGAAATCTTCACAATTTATGTTCAGAGATTGCAGTAAATACAGACATAAGAAATCATAAAAGTATTAATTTGGGGAACTAATAAATGTCCATGAAATCTTCACAATTTATATTCTGCCACAGCTTCAGCCCTTCCCTCCGTTCGGGGTCCCTGACTTCCCACAACACCTGAGGCCTTCTAGTCACGCTGAACTGTAAGTCAATTAAACCTCTTTCCTTTATAAATTACCCAGTCTCAGGTATGTTTTTATTAGCAGCGTGAGAACAGATTAATCCAATGAGCACGGTTGTGCTTCAATAAAACTTTATTTTAAAAACAGGTAGCATGCTGGGTTTGGCCATAGGGCTTTAATTTGCCAATTCTGATTTAAAATGGTGGATTTAGGCCAAGTGATTCATAAAACATTAAATTACACTCTAAAAGTGTGCAGGGTCTGTGTTTCTACTAAGACAGCCTAAGAGTAGCTCTAAGCAATTTACATTTGGATTTAGAATGTTGTGAGAAATGGACAGACATATGCATCCAAACACACATTTGCCCTTCCTATAACAAACCTCTTCTATCAGTCCTAGCATCAGAAAATATATAAAACATATCTTCTTCTTATGGGTCACAGTTACAGAATTTTCATTTTACAGTTCTATTCATTTGGCATATAATCCACCTGATGTCCCACACTTCCCAAGAATTTATCATGGAAGACACATTTGTATCATCAGGAAGAAAGGCGGGAGGTAGAAAGGTGAGAGCCAGTACCATATACAAATCTTTGCTTTGTTATTCATCCTGGGGCCTTAACTTATCTGAAAAGAGACCTCTCTATTGAAATGACACATTTTCTTGTGAAAAACTTGGATATAAAAATGATGTGTTCTTACATTCTCCAATCTCTCATCTAAATGATACCCATTTTCAGGAGACCCTTTAAGGAATCTCAGAATTTCCCCAAGTTTCTACTTAGGGTTGGGATAAAGAGTCTCTCTAACACTGTAACTATAGCAATGCTTCAAGTTCTGCTCCTATCTGTCTGTCATCAGTCCACTACACTTTTTGTCTTGTGTTTTACTTGGGCTTCCTCTTTTTGTTCCCTTGAACAAGTAGCAATTTCACCAGGTCCACCTGGCTTTGATTGAGCTCTTCTTGCTGGAGATGCTCTGTGTGTTAACATTACCTTGGCTCCAAATGAGGCCATGGCAACATGTCCCTGCACTGTCCCAGGTCCTCCAAACATGCTTCCAGGGCTTATCTGAAGAGGATATGGGGCAAAGTGCCAAACACAGTTCAACTCTTCCTGGTACTCAAAACACAGTGACGCATTGCAGCATTTCAGTAGGCTTCTACACATTGAGATGTCCTTCAAATCATCTTAAAGTGTTATTCAACCTCACCATCCATCCTCCTCCCTATAAAATAAATAACGGAATTTCAAATTCCCCTTTCTGGGCATATGTCTCTCTTATTAACCATGCTGTATAGACCATACCCAAGGACGGGGCCAGGGATGGCCATGTGAGTTGCAGTGGTACGATGACCTCTGGTGGACACAAGAACTGAGGGAGTGAAAGATTCCAGAGAAGGTAGATCTTGAAAATAAGAACTCATGTGGAGAAAAATCAAGGCTCTTAATACTGTTTCAGTTTCAGCTTGTATCAGCCGCACAAAAAGCAGAAAGATGGCTTTTGGCAGTTGGGTGTCCCAAATGAGTTTAGGTCAGCACTTAGAGTGTGATGTGCTGGAAAGGATGGTTTCCTATTTCTTTAAGATGGAAATGGTAAACGGGTCACATTGAGGAGAGATGCTCTCCAGGTACTACTCCAAATAATTTAAAGACCACTACAAAACAGCACTAGGGGCCTGTGGTGTCTCTCATGTTTAGGTTTGTGTTTGTGAGGCTAGTGCTGAAAACCAACTTCCTCCTACTTGAGCTTCAGTTGGGAGTAAGCATCTCCAAAGTGGTATCTTGGCTGGGACAACAAGGTGCATGGCTAGGAAGCCAGACCTGGATTCAAATCTCTGCTCTGCCACTTTCCATCTCTGTGGTTCTGAACAAGTTGCCTAACTTTTCTGAGCCTCAGTTTCAACCTTTTCAGGAAGGGGATAATGATGTCTACTTTGCAGCAGTTTTGAAAGACCTGCAGGCAATATGAATGAGATTCCTGTCCCATTAAAGGGGGCTATGTATTACATAAAAGTAGTACTATTTACAAGGACAAAAATGTATGTAAATATTTATATCTTGATCTTAAAACGTACATTTGAGAAGTGCACATTTTAGAACAAAATATAAATAAATGTCACTATGTTGGCATTCATTAATAGACACAATATTTGCTAGATCCAAACAGTTTCATTTTGTGTTTAATGAAACACGGCTATCTCCCCAGCCTAGACAAGAATTACCTTACCAGGGATTCTCTGACTTACAAAGTATGTTCACACCTCTGGCATGCTTCTAAGTATCAGAAAAACCCAGGCTTCTAGTACACAAAGAAAAGACCTTCAATCAAGATTAGAAGCTTATGAGTTATATTTTCACCTTTTTTTTTAACCTTTTCCTTAGTAATGTATCCTTCCCCTCCTTACATATTTAGATAACCATAACATCTCATTCTTATTTTCATTACTATTCTCTTATAATTTTCTTTCTCTTGGCTTACTACTTGCATAATACATTCTTGTAAGGGATGTGTTACCTAAGGACTAATATTATGCAAAGCTCACATTGCTCAAAGCACGCTGAGTATTTCTGTTCACCAGCTAAGTGGGAGCAAGGAAGTAAATACACTTTACTATCTACTGAGTCCTTTAACTTTGGAATTCTCCTCTTCTCAGTGAATTTTTAATTTGAAAGGTTTCACATTATTTCTAGTTGTATACATTAAACAAGGCTTCCCTAGGGCTGTTGTAATCTCACCATTTAAAATAAGCATGATTCAAATTAGCATAAGGTTGATCATGTTGATACTATTTGGAGAAATTTCTTTCCAATGACCATTCCCTAACTATGTCAGAGAAGATTAGGGTAAAAATTGTTGGATTTAAAGAGACAAAAGGAGCTATAGTCATGACTGAAGTTGTCACCTTGGAGCAGACACAAAGCAAAAGGGAAGAAAACCCTTTGAGTTGTCCGTAGTTTGTTCCCAAATCTTGCCCAGTCAGTGCTCTTATTTTTTATTCAACTGAGTTAGGGTTCAACAAACATTTATTACGTGTTTACTATGTGCCAAGTACCCACCAATTACTTTCACATGCATTAGCTCAGACTCTATTATTCTCATTAAACAAATTGAAGAAAGAGAAAACAAGGCAGGTTGAGCTTCATAACCAAGATCACACACGTTATAAAAAAGCAGAAAGATATTTAAACCCATGTTTTCTAAACCCAGATCCTTTCGATATTCTACACACTCCAGTAGCATTTTTTTAAATCTACACAGGAATGACATTTTGGAGGAGGGAATAGAAGGAGAGCAGGGGAAATTATAACAGATGCAATTTTGAAATCAGAATAATTTATAGTTTTGAATAAAGTATTAGTTGAGAGGAGACAAGAAAATCAAGCTGGTTTTTGTTGTTCAGTAGTTGTGATGAGCTATGTAGCTCATGTTCCAGCATGAATGTGTTCAGTGTTCATCTGGTGGAAAAACACTGTCATTCAGTATTTAAGTCAGATATTTATTGTATTTTATTCATTGCTTATTGGGTCAGTTGGATGATCAGCTAGCTGGCTGGCTGCCAGGTGACTTAGTGTAAATCATTCAAACAAAAATAGCTATCCTTAATGCCCAGGGCTATCTCAGGATCTTAAAGATTGTTACAATAAGAGACCCAGTCCTGGATAGCACACTATGCTCACATCAAATAGGTAGATGATAGAGATAGATAGGTGATAGATAATAGATAGATAGATAGATAGATAGATAGATAGATAGATAGATAGATAGATAAAATAAAACAGCCACAGGGCTCTATGAAGTGAAGCATTCTGTGTTCCCTTCCTTCTTCACCTTTTGAATATAGTCCTGGGTAGTTAGGACACAGTTTTAATATGATACCATGCTCTTAAAACCCACTCATTCCAAATAACCCTTCTAGCCTGGCCCCACAAGTTTCATGAGTTTCACAGCCATATCAGCTCACCCAACAAAACCACACCTCAAGAAACATATGCAGGAGGACAGTGAGGAAAGAATGGCCCTACCACATGCACAACTCCAGGAGACAATGTTGACATTGCAATCAGTGAATAGTGCCCCTAGAGTAGTGAAGTACAGAGCCTGCATGACCATAGGCATCACTATAGCTTCCAACTGGTCCCCATCGCATGACTCCAAGAGAACATTACAAACTGGATAGAATCTTAAACCTAGAAAGGATCTCAGCAATCAGTCCAATTACCAGACTAAATAGGTGAGGAAATGGTGGCTCAGATAAGTTGGATGAGATTTCTAAACACAGTATACAATGGCAGTGCAAGGGCTAGAACCTACCCCTCTGTGCCATATTATTCCCGATTCAGACAGTATCTTCAGGGGGCAACAATTAACATACAATTCCTCTGTGTAGAGTTTATCGACTATTTCATTCATTTTATCATTTGGCAAGCCTTGTTTATTAAGTACTAACATACTGGCAACTTAACTTGATGAGGAGCTGTGAGGATCTTCTATGCACCAAGAACTGTAGCATGGCATGATGGTTAAGAGTGTGGGAAATGGAGTCATACAGACCTGAGTTTGAAACCTGCCTTGACATTTACTGGCTCTTTGATATTTGACAAGTTCAACATCTCTGAGGCTTAGTTTCCTCATCTGAGGTCTTGATGAGCAAGCAAAGACATTCTGTCCATCCTGTCTGTATGTGCATGTATATCCCATATGCTTCATCATTCCAGCTCTACTTCCAACCAGTTCAAGCCACAATAACCTCTCATCTGGACTCTTCCACTGGCCTGCATTCTATACACAGAAGCCATGATGCCCATCAGATTATATAATTTCACTTCTAAAAACCCTTCAATGAATACTGCACTCAGAATAAAACACAAATTCTATACTTGGCATCTAAATCTTGCCTGGCCGGAAAATTTGCTTCCATCTCTATCTTCACCCACTGTTTCTGCTCACTACCTCTCATTTCACTGGTCTTTCTTTGTTTATTGATTTTTACAATAGGCAGAGCACTTCTCTGTTTTAGGGGTTTTGCCTATGTTGATGTTTCTTTCTAAAACTCTCCTCCAATTTTAAAAAGCTAGTACATTTTCATCCTTCAGCCTCAGCATCCTCTCCCACCACATTATCTAAAATTGTGCTCTATCTTATCACCATGGTTGCCACAAACATACTGCAGGGTATACGGGATATTGTACAAGTTTTACCTATACAAAGGACATTATGTAGGTCATACTTACACAAAGAACATTGTGCAGGTTGTACCTTCACAAAGGCATCCAACCAAGGGAGGTCAGTAGGAGTTGACCTTTAGCTCTCTGCTCCCCAAACTCTGTGGCATATGCTCAGAGAAAGTGTCATATTCTAATTTCATTGAAGAGGCATACCATGGACCAACAGTTGCACTGTCCATCACCTAATTTATTTCCTTCTTAGAATTGTCCATATTATTTTGTTTATAACTTTATTCGATTGCTTTCTTATTTATTGGACTACCTATTTGAATCCACTGCAGGCAAATAATGATAGGTCCTATATGTTTGTTTCATTTACCATCGCTGAGAATGGACACAAGGGAAATGGGGTTTGACAGAAAACACCAACAGATACAGTGAAACTCCTCTGATGGAGGAAACAAATGGGACAATGATGGCTACACAGAGCAAGAGGTACAGACGCCTACAGCTAGTGAGAAGAATAAGTTTTCCTGACTTCCATGACTCCAGGAAGATACGAAGCTGCCGGTGAAACTGCTTGAACAAAAACAAGACCTCATTAAAACAATTGCCAAATATAACAGTACATTGTGCTCTTATTTATTAAGTGCAGAAAACTGTGTTTTTTATCACCACCAAACCTTAACCAACCTCCTCGTAGAGCCACAGCTCCCCTACCATGTTGTTTGCAGGGTGTCCCAGCATCCCCACTCTGCAGTAAGGCCACCCAATGGTTCCTCTTTTTTGTTGCTGTGGTTTGAGCCCTCCCACTTTGATATTAGCCTCATTAAAGCAAAGGAAAATAAACTCAGGGTCCTTTTAAGTCCTCGTTTGAGATCACCACTCTTACCTCCTCCTGAGCCCGTCTTCCCAGCTTTTCTAAATTAATCTCATTAAGATATACCATGTCTTCTTTGGAGAAACATCTGTTCAAGTTCTTTGCTCATTTAGGAAAAGCCAGTCACTGAAGGACAAATACTGCATGATTCCTCCACATGAGGTATCCATAATAATCAAACTCATGAAAACAAAGAATACAATAGTGGTTGCCAGGGGTGGGGGGTGAAGATGGAAACAGAGAGTTGTTGTTCAGTGGATATAAAGTTTGTCATACTAGCTGAATAAGTTCTAGAGATCTGCTGTACAACACAGTGCCTATAGTTAACAAAATGTTGTACGCTTCAAAATTTATTAAGAAGATATCTCTCAAGTTAAGTGTCCTTACCACAAAAAAAGGGAAGGTGTTGGATATATCTATTAACTTCATTGTGGTAGTGGTTATCACAAGGATTTGTAACTGTCCAAACTCATCAGATTGAACATATTAAACATGTGTACTTCTTTGCACATAAATTATACCTCTATAAAGCTGTTAAAAGTAAAGATGTACTATAAATTTGTCAAGCATCTAGAATTGGGGGTTAGGGGAGTTTTGCAAATAAGTTTTTATATTCTTTGCCGTTAAAGAAACTTTATATTCTTAAATCCTATCTGTTGACATCCTTTTGACAACAGCATCACTTTACTCACTTACAAGGGCCTGGAACATGGTGGACACTTAATAAATATTTGTGGAATGAATAGAGTGTGGGGTGCTTTTGACGCCTAGGCCTGGAAATGGTGCACATTACTCTACCCACACTCCATTGGTTAAAACTCAGTCATAGGGACACATTAACTGCAATGGGCATTGAAAAATGTATCCAGCTTCATTCCCAAGAGAGAAAAGAAATCGATTTGGTGAAGAGCTAGCCAATCTTTTCTATATCTATGCCCCCTGGTTTCACCTTCAAAATCCCAATTGGCAAAAGTATGTACAACTATTAGATATCAGAGAAAAAAACTCCTCTTGAATGTTATTTAACTCTATTTAATTCATCAGGTTTCATTCAAAAAGGTGTCCTATACAACTTAAATGTCATCAAAGAAGTTGAAATTCCCTCATCTATTAAAGGAAATTACACATGGGTCAACCAAATTGGGAAAACAAGCCCCTGCCTTGCTTGAAGAAGTCAAGTAAGTCAAGGGCTGGTACAAAATCAACTATTAATGTCTTAAAGAGCTAGAGGAAAAAGAAAAGTAGATAAAAATAATCATAAAATGTAGTTTTAGATGTTGAAAATAAAGAAATGGCATAAAAATCACTATAAATATTCTATTGTCCCTCTGAACTAGATGCATACAAATATATTTATAAGCAAGATTCATATGTTTTATAAAAAACAATGAAACTAACAAGCAGCACAGAAATTATGTTGTTTTCCTAAGCTGTTTCCTAGGTTGTTTTCCAGTGTATGCATCTGAACAAGGATTGGCACATTTAAGCATGGAAAATAAGACAAAATAAGGAATCATCTCATAAAAAATAGTTATTGTGAAAAATACCAAATGAGTCAAGTGGAAAAGTTAAACTCAGGGTCCAATGATGGGATCATGAGGCAGCCTACTTGACTTCTGTATTCCCTAGGCTTTCCCAGCAAAAACTAAGGTGCAAGGGGGAAAGCATCACACTTCCCATGGGATATTAAGCTAAAATTACCTTGTGGAATGGATCACACTGGAAGCCTTAAGGATGACAGAAATCATAAAGTAAGAAGTAGCAAAATGGTGACGAGAGAGAGCACCGGTCCACGGGTGAGGAGACACAGATCCTAGTCCTTATGCCTACTTGATGTATAATGTAAAACATGTTACTCACCCTCTCCAGGTTTCACATGTGGATTTAAATAACTTGAAAGCATCCTTTCAGCTTGGCCTTCCATGATTCCAAGAAAACTTTCAACCTTCTCGGGTTGCTCTGAATCTTGAAGCAAATACTTTAGATGAATAAATAAGTGAAGTCATTGTGGAGACAACTACTTTAAATAAACAAATGAATCAAGCCATCACCATTGTAAACATTGCTGCTTTAAAATGATGCTTTTGTTCAAATATATTATTAAATAGAATGTTTGAACAGAGGGAGCAGGACAGAGATCAGGTTGGAAATATTAGAGCCTTATGAAAATAATCTGGGAGGATTTGCTATTTATCCAAATAGGAAAAAAATAGAAGTTGAGGTAAGCAACAGCAAAAACAAACAAATGAAAAAAGATACTGATTTTGCTTCAGATAGTGACCTATCATATGAACTAGTTGTGTAGACTAACAGCAGTCTCTTACCATCCCTCATGCTTAAATTAGTGAAAGGAAGCAACAAGAGGAACACAACCATATCAAATTAGCTGCTCATCAGAATCACCATGGTGTTGAGCATACAACCCTTTATAATAGTACTTTTGTGTCTGAACACTTGAAAATCACTGAGCTAAAGTAAAAATGTTAAAAAGACTTGATAGGCAGATGTACTGTTAGAATTTTCTGTCTTTTAAGGTAATTATTAAATCTCTAAGGAAAGCTAAAACGGGGTGGGTAGTTTTAAATTGTTCTTGCTCTCCTGAAAGGTTTACTCTGTTCTCCTTTTTTTGGCAATAATAAAGCTTTGTAATACAAATAATTTAAAATATATGTTTTGTGAAGACGGAACAACTCTAGAGACTACATGTGTTTCAAGTGTGTGTACATGTTTAATTGTATATGTATAATTCCAGGGAAGAGGCCACTGGGAAGTCTAAAGTCTAATAGTGTAGGGCATAAATGACTGTTTCATTTAAAATTGTCAGGAAGCCTTTAAGGAAACAGAGCCTCAGAGATGTTAAACTTGCCCAAGAGCTAGTTTTAGCATCTGAAAGATTCTTGATACCAAGCAGGTGTGTCCTCAGCAGCATCTAAAGACATGGCTGTTGCTGAGGATACACCTGCTTGGTATCAAGAAGCTTATGAGCTGCAGGTAAAACCAATGAATGCCCCTTTGAGAATGTTCCAATCTCTCTCTCTCTCTCTCTCTCTCTCTCTCTCTCTCTGAAACTCCGGAGCAAAAGCTTACCAAAAAAAAAAATCTGGAAACTTTCCAAACACCCAATAGTGTGATCCTATCAAAAGACCCTCAAGTTACCTTACCATTCATTCTGGGGACCAATAATGTGATTCTATCAAAAGACCCTCAAATTACCTTACCATTCATTCTGGGTATTTCTTGATTCCTAAAATAATAAATAAAATCACTACTTGCAAATCTCATTTATAGAAAAGAAATGCCTCATCTACTACTTCAAAAAAGGTTTGGTTTAAACACTGCATGTTCTCACCCATAGGTGGGAATTGAACAATGAGAACACTTGGACACAGGAAAGGGAACATCACACAATGGGGTCTGTTGTGGAGTTAGGGGCTAGGGGAGGGATAGCATTAGGAGAAATACCTAATGTAAATGACGAGTTGATGGCTGCAGCAAACCAACATGGTACATGTATACCTATGTAACAAACCTGCATGTTGCACACATGTACCCTAGAACTTAAAGTATAATAATTTTTAAAAAGTTTGGTTTTAGTAAAATATAATTTTCTTATTAACTACTAAAGGAAAGCCTCTATTCTGTCTTAAGTGGTTCGCGGTGAAGGTCTCAGAAGTTCTAGGCTATCAGAAATTACTGCAGTAAATCCTAGGAATTAAAGATAATGTGTAACTTATAGTACAAAGTTTTTGTACAAATAGGTTTATCACAGTTGTTCTTTCTGAGATGTATTCCACAAAAACAAACTCGTTTCTTTATGGTAGTATGTTCATAATTTTGTTGAGAATGACTTCAGCAAAGAGGCTTACAGCTGAAAATGTGCTGAAATTATTTAGCACATGAAATGAAGAAAAAACTAGATGGACAATAATTAATTCCATTATGAAATTTTCTTGTTACTCCTCAAAGTCAAGTCAGTGAAGCAGACCAAGTCAAAAGTGTTAAGGTTACTCTTTGAGTTTTGTTTGGGAGACAACCCAGATTATATAAAATGTAAAAGCAGAAGAACCAAATGAGCAAGAAAGAAATTAAGTGGAAACTGTTATAACATAAATAATGACTGTTTCTGCATCTGCACAAAGGCTCGATAAACATAGGAGAGTTTTGATTAAGCTGAAGTGTGTAAACACCTGGGTTCTAGTCCTACTTTCTTTTTTCATAATAGATATATCACTTTGAGCTGGTCACATAATCACTCTATTCCTCAGTTTCTTTATTTGAAAAGGAAAAAACAAATCTTCCTATGTGATAGCCTGTTTGTTTGGACCAAATGTGGACATAAGAGTGCTTTGTAAATTCTAACCCAGGGTAAAACCGTTCTTGACCACACAGTATTTCCAAAAATTAAGAAGTGAATGAATGGCTATCATTTAAAAATTGGTAGGATAAATCTAGAGATTTAATGTGCAGCATGAAGACTGTAGTTAATAATATTGCACTGCATACTGAAAATTTGCTAACATTAGATTTTAGGTGATCTTAACACAAGGAGAATGAGGTAATCATGGAAGATGATGAATGTGTAATTTTGTTTGACTGTACTAAGCATTTGACTATATATATGTGTGTATAGCAGAAAATCATGTTGTAACACCTTAAATACAACACAATAAAAAAGCAAAAATAGATCAGTGGGATGATATTAAACTAAAAAGTTTCTGTACAGCAAAGGAAAAAATTAAGAGAGTGAAGAGAGAACCCCCCTCCCCCCTCAAATTGAGAGAAAATGCTTGCAAATCATATATGTGATAAGGAGCTAATGTCCAAAATATATAAGGAACTCAAACTGCTCAATAACAAGAAAACAAATAGCCCGATTTAAAAATGGGCAAAATGAAAAAGAATGAGATTGTATGTTTTACAGGAACTTGGATGGAGCTGGAGGCCATTATCCTTATCAAACTAACACAGGACCAGAAAATCAAACACTTCATGTTCTCACTTATAAGTGGAAGCTAAATGATGAGAGCTTATGAACACAAAGAAGGAAACAACACACACTGGGTTATTCTTGAGGGTGGAGGGTGGGAGGAGGGAGGACAGCAGAAAACATAACTACTGGGGACTGGGCATAATACCTGGATGATGAAATAATCTGTACAACCACCCCCCATGACACATACACATGTTTACCTGTGTAACAAACATTCACATGTACCACCAAACCTAAAAGTTAAAAAAAAAAAAGAAATTAAAATTTAAAAACTAAAAGTGGGCAAAGAAACTGAACAGATATTTCTCAAAAGAAGATGTAAAAATGGCTAACAGATAAATGAAAAATGTTCACCTTCACTAATTATTAGTGAAATGCAAATTAAAACCAAATGAGCTATCACTTCGCACTTGTTAAAATGGCGATTATCGAAAGCACAAAAGGTAAGCGCTGGAGAGAATGTGAAAAAGAAGAAACCCTTGGATGCTGTTGGCAGAAATGTAAATTAGTACAGCCATTTTGAAAAACAGTATGAAGCCTCCTTAAACAAACTAAAAGTAGAACTACCATATGATCCAGCAGTCCCACTTCTGGGTATATATCTGAAGGAATTGAAATCAGTATGTCAAGGAAATAACTGCATCCCTATGTCCACTGCAGCATTATTCACAGTAGCCAAAACATGGAAACAACCTAAGTGTCCATCAACAGATGAGTGGATAAAGGAAATGTGGTGTGCATACCTCATGGAATACTATTCTGCCTTAAAAAGAAGGAAATTTGCAATAACATGCATGAACCCAGATGACATTATGCTAAATAAAATAAGCCAGGCACAGAAAGACAAATGCCATATGGTCTCACTTATATGTAGAATCTAAAAAAGTCAAACTCATAGAATTAGAGAGTAGGATGGTGGTTACAGAGACTGCAGGAAGAGGGATGGGAAAAGAGGAGATGTTGATCAAAGGGTGCAGAGTTTCAGTTAGGCAGGAGAAATAAGTTTTAGTAATCTATTGCACAGCATGCTGACTATTGTTAATAACATATTGTATATTTCAAAATTATTAAAAGATTTTAAATGTTATCACCACAAAGAAAAGAATGTGAGGTAATGGATATGTTAGTTAGCCTAATTTAATCATTCTGCAACATGTACATGTCCCACAGCATCACATTGCACCCTATAACATATGCAATTATTATCTCTCAGTTAAAAATAAAATACAATTTTTAAGTGAAAAAAATATTTTTAAAATCAGAATATTGCATATAAAATGTGTATTTCAGCCTTCTATTAAAAATCAGACATTCTAGCAACACTGGCACCATATTCCTGTATAGCACAGTTGTCTGTAAGTGAGTATTAGCTGCTCTCTGGGAACAAAATTCTCTTCAGTTTCCTTAATCCCTAAAGTTCCCTAAAATCTTACTCAGGGGCCATCCACATAACCTGCTGGAACCTTCAGATATTAAGTTTACCTGCCTCCCCCAACCAAATAAATAAATAAATAAATTGCAAAGGAAGATTGGATGTTAAGGCCAATAGTTAGTAGATTTCAAGTGTGAATGGATTATATTCACACTTTTATCAAGTCACAACTTGAAAAATATAACTGACTATCCCTACTTACTTGGAATTCCATTGCCTGAATTAGATTTTTGAGTCTGGGATCATTAAAATATTACAGGAGATAACCCATATACTACCTCTATGCAATGAAAGTGTGGGCCAGTAAAAACAACCAACCAAACAAAAATCATGCTTTTTAGAATGTAGTTATTCAGGTTACCAAACAATATTAGGAGACAGATGACTTTGCCAATAAGTATAGCAACCACTTTCCCAAATTTAACTGCAATTTTTTCTAGAGAGAAAATGTTAAAATCTGAAAAACACAAACTATGTAGCTGGGAAATTATTTTAAATCCCTATGCAAGAAGACTTAAAGCAAGCATCAAATTTGAATCAATAAGACATTTTCACTTGAGAATCTTAAAAATCACTAGATATCGTTCTAGAAAAGCTAACCTCCCAATTATAACTTTTTAAACTGCAAACAACATTTTTATCTTAGAGGTAGAAATTAATTATTCAAGGCCCAAGCCAAGCCCTTTTGACTACTTCAATGACCAGAAGAGGTCAGGTTGCTTAGACACAGACAATAACATGCCATCCAAAAATGGGAATGCCATTAGGAAACATTTCAAATTCAAGAGCAGAAATTAGCCTACCTTCTTATTTTCTAGTGGGGAGGACCCTGGTCATTGTGAGGCAAGACTTTAAGTAGAGGACCTTAAGACTATGTGTAAGATGAAGAAGGAAGTAGAAGACTATAGGATGATTGATGCCCTGGATAAGAGAGTTATCAGAGTTACCAATTTAAGAAGGCAGACAGGCAAGAGTTCCTGGGAGTACATTCATCCAAGTCTTATCTGCCTTCAGATAAGACAGAGTGCTTCTAGCTTATGGGACCAAATGGAATCAATTAAGGGGAAACACACATATACTTCACACTAACTTATCTAAGGGGATTGATTGATTGATTGTCTTTCTTTTTTCCCTCCCTGCCTCCCTCTCTCCCTTCCTTCTTTCTTTCTTTTGTTTTTTGCACTGCTCATTTTCAAATACTCTTGGTTCCAAATGTTAGTTTCCATTTGCATAGTCAGGCTATAGGACAACACAGATGATCTACCTTCTGTGTGAGCCTCTCTGTCTCTGACACCACTTAATGCCGGAGAAGCCACAGTGTGCAACTCAACCCTTTCCTGCAACTGGATAGTAGGCTTCACCTGGTCTTTGCTTTTTTTTTTTTTTTTTTTTCCAGTCTAAAATGGATGGACACAAGGCCTCAGCCACTTTTCTGTTCTCAATTCTAAAGCTTGTTTGTCCGAAAAAATCAGCTCCTCTACATCTAGGTATAGCTTCTGAATCTAGTCAAACAAATCAGAAGAGACATTGCCACAGACCTCATGATTTCCACAGGCTTACTTCAGTAGAGTTTGATTGTCAACTGTCTTTCCATCTGGTGACTGGTTGCTTCACCGGTTGGTTGGTTCGGTTAACAAGAGATCTTTTCTGGTTATACATAATCTGAAAGTTATTTTCTAGAGAAAAATCGAGAAAGGAATATAAAACTTCTCCTACCACTAATGTGTAGTCAGCAAAGTGCAAAATAGTGAGAAGTTCTGATTAGCAAGGGGGAATAACAGATATCAGTTTCAAGAGATAGCAGCTTTGAGTTCATTTTGTAGAATACAAAGTAGTTGTTAAAACGTGGGGATCATGGATACCCTTTGAAGACACTAAGAAAACCATGAGCTTTCTCTCCCTAAAAATGCACAATATTAGCCAGTTAAGAACTCTCTACCCCAATCCATAGACTTTAAGAGGTACATGAACCTCAAACGAAAACCCACAGTGAAGAATGTAAATAAACATGCATCTGTTTTCAATCAAAATCTTGGTAGAAACATCAGTTATACTATCAGTTGTACTATACAGTTAACAGAAAATCTGTAAGAGACCTTTGTAATATCAAAATATCATTTTATGTACTATAAATATATACAATTTTACTTATCAATTAAAATTAAATTAAGAAAAATATTAAAAGAAAAATGCATCATGATCAACCAGGAGTGCAAGCAGAGCTTAATAGTTTAAAACATATTCAAATTTATCACATATATAGACCAAAGGAAATAAACCATTTGAGCACCTTGATTACTGACATTTGATAAAGTTGAACAATCAATCCTATACATATATACTTGAAAAAAGAAGTCTTAGAAACTAAGAATAAAAAGATCCTTCTTTAACATGCTTAAGAATGTTTCAAATGAACAACCAATGTAATACTTACTAAGTGTTCTATGATGTCAAGAATTAGTCAAATTTTCCACTACAACCACTATCATTAACTATTATTTAAATTTTGGAGACAGTCACATCCAATACAGAAAGATAATACAAACCGAGAGGGAGAGAGATTTTTGGGTAATTGCCAACTGAAAGATTAAAAATTTAGTGCAACTTGGATTCAAAATGCTGATGCACAGGAAGGATTATTATTTATTTTTCCTGTTTTACACATTAGAAATTGAGGCCTAGAAAAGGTAAGTTGCCCAAGTTTACTGGCTACTAAGTAATAAAGCTAGAATTCTAATGTACCAAAAATCTATGTTAATGGTGGTGCACTTGTGACTCACCTCAAAATACATTAATGTATACTTAGCAGGGTTCATAAGCAATAAGTTTTTTTCTCCTTACTTTGTAAGATCACTTAATCTGCATAGAGAATTTATATCTTGATTGAAGTGCACATGACATCAAAAAAAGTGAAAAGTTCTATAGAAAGGCAGAGGGAGAAAGAAGACTATTTTATCTCAATCAAGGTATGAGTATTATTAATTTATTTTTAAGACACTGCCTAAATAAGTGATATAATAATAATAATAATAATAATAATAATAATAATAATAAAGCGTAACAGTGTCTGTTTCCTTGCATTCTTGCTAAATCTCTATCAGTTACTAGCCAAATAACTTGCCTGAGCCCTCATTTGCTTCATCTGTATACTGAAGGTGCTGACATAAATATTTTCTAAGATTCTATGAGTCTGTGACTCATGTTAGTGATAGAGAACTTTGGAAGGCAACCTAAAGTTTAGGGTTCTGCTAACATATCATTCCAAGGACTTGTCCCTAATGGACCAAGACTGGGCTGGGTATCCCCTCTGTGTTCCCTTGGAGTCTTCCACTTCTAACACAGCACTATTTATGTGATCATCTTTTTATCTTATTAAAATGTAAGTTCTTCACATGGACACAGGGAGGGAACATCACACACCAGGGCCTGTTGGGGGAAAGGGGGTAAGGGGAGGGAGAGCATTTAGACAAATACGTAATGTATGCAGCGCTTTAAACCTAGATGATGGGTTGATGGGTGCAGCAAACCACCATGGCACATGTATACCTATGTAACAAACCTGCACGTTCTGCACATGTATTCCAGAACTTAAAGTAATTTTTTTTAAGTAAGTTATTTGAACACAGAGACCTGAGTCATTTTACCATTTGTTGGAGAAGCAGAATAGCATATGGGGCAAGAGCACATACTCTGAAACAACACTGCATTGCCTTTCACATCCAGATCCACTGTCTCTAGCTTTGTGTCCTTGCGAGAGTTAGCCAACCACTCTTTACCTTGAAATCCTCATATGCCAAATGATGACACCTAACACAGGGAGTTATTGTGAGGTTTATGTAAGCTACAGCATGCAAATCATTTACAAGAGGAATTGGCACATAATACATAATAAAGTCAGGTATTATTATTATCACTGGTGTCTGACATTTCTGGTATGTAGTAGATGCCCAGATATTTGCTTAAAAAAGTGAAAGATTAACTGTTTTCACAACATTTAAGATGTGAAACCAAAAGACTTCAAAGTAATAACATATGCCTATGACTTTGGTTTAATACAAAATGAGGTGCCTCTATTATCTAGACTCATACTTTATATTATCTTAGGATGTATTTAGGAGCACTGTTGAGTAGTAACTCAAAATGTTCTTGTGACTGCTTTAAAGTTTTAAGTTCTGGTGAAACCCTGCCCAAATTTCACAGATAAGAGGTTGTGACAAAGGAATCATCCCAATTGCCAACCATCTACCTTGGGATATATACATGAACAAAGACTCCAGTGGGATTTGGTCAGATGAGAGACTTGGAAGCGCTATGAAAAATCTCTATGGCATGACATTTTCTGATGGGAGCATGGCCTCAACTCTTCTTTCTAGTTAGTGAGCCTTAATTTATGAAAGTTTCTGTCTTGGTAGGTTTTGCATCATTCTTCACTGCAAATCCTTTCATTCTGTTTCCACTCTGTGCCTGGGTATGTGATCATAATATTGCCAGTTTTCGTAACACAATGCTGCTAACTCACTTATAACAATAAGCCCATTTAGAATAAATTTAGCTTGCAAATCATGTTTTGGTGTACCACATCTTCAGCTAAATAGACATATATATACCCAAAATAACTTTTAGAAATCTGCGTCACAGTGTCACTGAGCTAAACAGCCCCATATTTTAGCTTCTCTGTGCTCAGAAAAAATAAAATCCTAATAGCAAGTTCTTATTAATTATTTCATGAACAGGACAAACATTTAAAAGGGAGCATTTTTAAAAGGTATTCAAGATATCTGAACTGCTGTTTCTCCAAGAAATAATTTCTATGCTTCATAAAGAAAAATATGTTTCATATACATTTAAGCTCAATTTTCTTCAACAGATGCCAGAGTAGAAAGGTACCACCCTACTCCATGTAAGCATAGATTCTTAACTGTGTACCCTCTCTAGAATTTTGACCTGAAATTAGGGGAGATTAAAAAAAGTGAGGGGGTTGGGACTCACCTCCTTGAGCAAGTGTCTTGACCTCTCTAAGCTTCAGTTTTCCTATTAGGTAACCAAAGGACTGCCAATTTACCATTCCACTATAGTACTCCATAATCCTATAATCTCACCTCTGTCGATCATTAGACCAAATAAAACTATTTGCCTTCTTTCGCTCAGTAATAAGCAAACTATACTGACAAAATACACAGCACACATGTTAACTTTGAAACATTTGGCTTCCAATGTGGTTTCTTAAAACAACAATGATGCTATGGCAGTTTAATTTGTCAGTAGGTTGACATTAAATTGTTTTCTCAGCTGTGTTAGGCAACAAGAATCAGTTCCACACATTTATCACACAGACTATGATTTATAATTCCTGAAATAAACTTGATATTTTCTTTCACTTATATATTTTTAAATTTTAATTCAAATGCCATTTCTGCAACCCCCAAGTATTATTCCTTTAAAAGCTTTCTTAATGATTATATCAAGGTACAAGAAGAATCTTCAAATATACTCTCTTATGCTACTTCAAAATACATTCTTTTCAGTTGTAGAAAATGAAGCAAATAACATTGAACATATAATGCTGCATATGCACTACAACGAAAGAACCAGCAAAGCTGCTTCAAAAAAAAAAAAAAAAGCTCTCTTAACAATTGGGCTGTATACTGTCACCACCAAGGCAACGCCAAATGCTGACAGACAAAAATGCATTAACTTTCAGCGTGAACATATTTTAGATAAGCTTAATTGTGAAAGAAATTAGATCAGTCTGATTTTATGAGAAAAGGCAGAACTTTACCCAAATTTCCTCATGCAATGGGATGTGGTCTATTTTCAGAGGTTGAACAATCCCTAGACTTCCATTCAATAATTCACCATAATGTCCTGCAAGACATATTCATCCCAGCATCATTGCCACCACCAGCTACAATACATGACTAGTCCATCAAGAAGAAATAAGAGGCCTAGTGAGATCAGGTGGTTGGCTAAAAGAAGTAGAATATTCCCAGGTTCTTTTACATGTATCTTTTAAACTAGATTTCCAGAGATTTTTCCCAGGGCTAAAAGGGAAGACCGTATCATGTTTTCTAAGGAGAGATTTTTTATTAATTTGATTACTAGTAAATGTAGCAACTGAAAATAAATAATAGAGGGCAGAGATTGGCACTTTTAATAAAATAATACCTTAGAATAACCCATAAAAAATGACAGGGTCAAATAAGTTTGTCTGGGGAGAAAAGTATTGTTTGGGATGAAAAATACTGTTTTAGAAAATAATCTACATGTGTAGCATTTTATAAAGATGTTCTGTGTCCTGTAGTGTAATGCTAGCATGAATTAACACAAGTAAATCAAAAGGTTGAAAGATAAGATGATTTTATCATTGGATTTGCTTCTAAATGTACAGCTAAAATTTGATTCAGAGTTTCAATTATTCTGTTAGAACTAAAAGCAGTGGTTCTCACCTCACATGTTGTGAACATGCATTAGATTATCCACAAGTGTTTCTTGAATAAATGATGAAAAACTGAACATTGTTTATCTATTCAAGTTTTATCTAGATACCTCCTACAGTCTGAGATTTCAGTCAAGGAGCAAGATGCTGATAAACATGCTGCTTGCTAGCTGAGACCCATGAGAAGATTTTTTTTTTTTAATTGTACTTTAAGTTCTGGGATACATGTGCAGAATGTGCACGTTTGTTACATAGGTATACATGTGTCATGGTGGTTTGCTGCACCTATCCACCCGTCATCTACATTAGGTATTTCTCCTAATGCTATCCCTCCCCTTGCCCCTCACCCACCAAAAAGCCCCGGTGTGTGATGTTCCCCTCCCTGTACCCATATGTTCTCACTGTTCAACTCCCACTTATGAGTGAGAACATGCGGTGCTTGGTGTTCTGTTCCTGTGTTCGTTTGCTGAGAATGATGGTTTCCAGCTTCATCCATGTCCCTGCAAAGGGCATGAATTCATTCTTTTTTTATGGCTGCGTAGTGTTCCATGGTGTATATGTGCCACATTTTCTTTATCCAGTCTAACATTGATGGGCATGTGGATTGGTTCCAAGTCATTGCTATTGTGAATAGTCCTGCAGTAAACATACATATGCATGTGTCTTTCAAAATTCTACCACAGGTTCTGTAACCAATTAATTGCATAAGCTGAAATTTGTGACACAAAATCACAAATGCATGTTTTAGCTATCTCCCCAAGCCTTATCTCCATCTCTATGCTTAGATAAAAATTCAGGAAGCTCCATAACTTAAACTTAAAAATCTGCATCTTTGCCTGGCATTTTACTTTGATATTTCATATCTATCGGATCCAGTTGCCACAGTTGAAATTTCAAATTCAATATCTTGTTACCTACCCAGAGCTTGTGTTTCACTTTGAAATTTTTGTTATGGAAAAAATAAGTTATCCCTGCATTCTTTGGGAAACATGCAAAACTTGAGGAGAAAGGGGCAACAGAAGAAAAGAGTGGAGGAAAATTTTTTAAAAATAGAACAGAGTACAATGAGTTGTCATTTTCGGTGTCATACCACAATCACATGGATTACTTTGACTTTTGATAATTGTAAAAATAGACCAAATATATGTATGTGCATGCACACCCACAACCATACACATACATTCTACTTAACTCTTATAGAATTAAATAAGAAACTTAAGTCTTCCATAATTATGTTTTCAATACGAACTATATCAGTGATGTAAAAAAGTGAGCATCAACATACCAGATAAAACACAAACTTCCACATAAAGAAGTGATAGACTGAATTTTTTAAAAAATGAATGATGTAGCTGTTTCTACTTTTATTCTACCTCCACAAAGCAAACTTAAGAATTCATTTAGAGTGTGTTCTACGGATTTTATACCAAAAAACAAACAAATGAACAAACAAATTGATACCAGAAAATAGTGTGTGAGGGCCTACTATCCAATAATAATGCTATCAGTATACTGTTACCTGGACATTCACTATGGTGGCTTATTTTCTTTATGTTAACATAGTATTATCTGATAGAAAGCAAGGCTTCTAAGAAATGTAATGCATTCATCTGTTAATCAGACAGTCACATCTTAGTGTGCACCAGAGTGCCGCCTGTGTTCCAGAATTTTTTTTTTTTTTTTCCGAGACAGTCTCACTCTGTCACCCAGGCTGGAGTGCAGTGGTGTCATCTCAGCTCACTGCAACCTCCACCTCTCAGGTTCACACCATTCTCCTGTCTCAGCCTCCAAAGTAGCTGGAATTGCAGGCATGCACCACTACACCCTGCTAATTTTTGTATTTTTAGTAGAGACAGGGTTTCACCATATTGGCCAGGCTGGTCTCAAACTTCTGACCTCAGGTGATCTGTGCACCTCAGCCTCCCAAAGTGCTGGGATTACAGGCATGAGCCACTGCACCCAGCCAGAATTCTTATATTTTAGATAGCATCCTGTATAGAGAGCTATAGCATTAAGTGCTGAGCACTGCTTAGAATGAAGGTCCAGCAAATTAGGAGTGCAAAAGTGCAAGGGATGGATGAGGATGATGAGAGTGGATCCTAAATATTTCTGTATTTAATAGCATCTCAAAATGATTAAGATTAAGCTAAAATACATAATTTCCCCTACAAAACTGTTCTTCCTTCATTCTTCCATCCTTCTTAAGTGGCACTACCAGTTACTCACCAAGTTACTCAAGCCAAAAAATCCGTGAGTCCACCTAGATTCCTCTCCTTCAGCCTCCACATCAAATTCCACAGCACATCCTGTTGTTTGACACCATCTCCATATAATATCTGAGATCCATAAACATTTGTTGAGTCAATCAGTGAGTTCATTTTGGTCTGACTTAGGCTGTGCCTACACGACGCTAACATACTTAGAAGCAAAGTAAGAAACACAATCAATCACCCAGATATTTTATGCATGGAAGATTAAACCTTGAGACACTTAAGAATGTGTAAATAACTTGATTTCCTACTGAGTAACCTGAAAACATATCAACAGAGATATGCAAACTTAGATTGTCAAGTTCTCAGAGACTGAGTCTGTGTAAGACTTATTCTTCTTAGTCAATTCTAAGTAGAGCACAGTTCATACATTGCATATTAACTGTAACTTACTGAGTGTCTGCCATGTGCCAGACACTTCACTCAAATGTTCTTGAGAGCAGTATACAAGACACAGCTCTTGCCCTCATGCAGCTTACATTCAGGTGTCTACTTTGTATGATGAAGCAGTTGGAGAAAATAAACACAGTAATAAAAGTAAATAAGTTAATATACAATTATTTGGTTTACTAGAGACTTTATAATTACCCAAGAATTTTGTTAAAATGAAATCCATTAAGAGTTGTTTTATTTGTCTTTAATATGTATCTTCTATGTACCAGGTACTGTCCTTGGTGCTAAACATACAGAAAGAAATGAAGTACCATTCTGCCTTCTAGATGTTCACAAATAAGGGAAATTGTATGTACATAAATGAACATTTTACAGTCAATAAAAAGAGAAATACACATCCAGGATTAACTAGGTTGAGAAGTCATCTCTTCCTCTTCCTATTTGAATATGAAGAAAAGATTATGGATAACATTAACTATAAACTCATGGATATCTGCCAATCAAAATTGTGGATTAGCATGAGAACCTAATAATCATTTTGCTAATAATAATGGTTTACATGTATTAAGTGTTCATACACAGTATCAAGTGTTGTTCATATATTATATAACTTGATTCTCATTTATGTTCTATGAGGTAGGTATTATTATCTCCAGCTTACATATGAGGAAACTAAATCTAAAAGAACTTAAGTAATATGCTGACACTAAACTTACACAATCTTTAAGTGGCTAAGCTGGGATTACAAAGATAATTCAAGCATTTTCCCCACAGTAGGGTCACCTGAGATGGTCTTCAAAGAAGTAATTTTAGACATTCAGAGATTGAAAGGAAAGGCATTCCAGGTATAGCAAATAGTTTTACTTCTAACTACAATTGTGTGTGGGCCTGGCCCAGACGAATGGAAGACAAATCTTTGGTAATCAGTGCTGAAATCAAAACCACGTATATTTACCTATATGATTATAAGCCCTTTTTCAACAAAGAAGAGAAATACACACATGATTTTAGATAGATTTTGATAGATATTATAGTTTTTATTGAAATTGGCTTTGGATTTCCAATTCTTGTCCTAGGTTTACCCAAAGCCAAGACTGAAAAGAAATGACATTGAGGTAAGAAGGAGTAAACACTCTGAAAAAGAATTAACCAGAAAACAATGGGTAATACATTTGGTGAGGAAACACAAAGGAAGCTCCACTTTGCCAAAGAGACTTAAAAGTAAAAATACGTTCCCACAAGGCATAGCAAGAAATTGACAAGATTTTACTCAAGATTATGAAATAGCTCATAACCACAATATCAACACTGAGAAATACATTGTTGAATCATCTGCCCCTCTCTTAGGAAAAAACAAACAAACTAGGCTTGGTACATCAGGAAGAAAATCCACAAATAATTGAGAAGAATTCAGACAGACCACTTATGGCTGAGGCAAAACTCATTGACCATATACAGAAAATCATGACACATGCACAAAATTTCAGTATCTTAAAAGATTAAAGATTTTCACATGGGAATGGAGTGTTCTATAGTTAATTACTCATACATTTAGAGTTTCTACGTCATAACATTCTTATAGTTGGGTGAGACCCATTTTCATAGGTAATCTGATCAACAATTTTGGCCAAAACTCAGATGATTATTTTCTCTTCAAAGAGACCATTACCACATCTTCCAAGAAGGAGTTGCCCAACATCTCAGAAACGAATACAGATTAAGTTGCAGACACCTTCCAAATATCCATGCAAATCATGGAATTCAGTCTTGGTTCCCTAAAATGTGAGTTTTCATCCTCTGAAAACGTAACAGACAAAAATCTTCTGTTCACATACATAATACCTTGCTCTCTCCTACCCAAGGGAAGAGGGCCAACTTACCTGATGGGTGAGCCTGGCAGACAAATAGGAACATGTCTAGCTCGGCAGCTTTTTCCCTCCTCCAGGATAGGTGAAATCTACCTATTCCTGGAACTAGTGAATTTGGTTCTGGACTTTACACCAGAATGTAAGAACTCATGGGTTATGGCTCATCTGCTAGAGTATTTTGTTTCTGTGATTACAATATTGGAGTTTTTGTACTAAATTTAAGGTGCTGCTTCTCCTTGTCTTCTCTGCAGAACTCAACTCCTTCTACTGGGTTAACTCTATGTCTAGAATTAAGGAGGTAACAATGAAAGGCTCCATCTTCTTCATGAATCCAAGGAGCATTCTATGACTTAGTTTTACCAATTATAGAGCTAACATTTATAAATCTCTATCTCTGTGACTCTTGTATCTTTTTATTAATTTGTTCCAAACACAAAATGAGCAGTCAGAACCATAAATAATTATCACTCCCCTCACCCCTAAAATAGTTATCCAATACAAAGATTCATAGATAAGCCTAGCAACTTTTAAAATCAGGCAATAGGAAATAAGTGCCCCTTGGGTTTTGCCACTTATTCTGGACTCTTATTTTGGCGCCACCTCTTAAAATCACTGTAATCTCAAGCAAAGACTCATTCCCCTATAGTTTTTTCCCTCATCTCTACAAGTGGGATAATAATAGTCCCTACATCAGAAGTTATCACGGAGCTTAGTTGAGCTAAGTACAGTGGCTGACACATAATACATACTGTAAATCTGTTATTAATATTAAGAAAATGTGTTTCTGTTACCTGAACAAACAAAAATTCATCATTAGTCTCGGGACTGAAAGAGGTAAAGAACAGGTACAGAAGCATATTGAAGAAAAACAAGAGTCAATTTCTAAAATTGAACTCAATAATTCACATATAGACCATTAAGAGGACTACATTCACATCAGAAGAAATGTATTTATTTTCAAAGAAAATTTGAGTTATTTTAGACCCATTGATCTAAGCACAGTCTAATATTAAATCAAAAGACTTCATTAAATAAAACAAATGGAATTTATTAATTCATCATATAATTATTGTGTCTCTCTAAAGTGCCAGTTACTATTTTAGTTGCTGAGGATACAGCTGTGAACAATATGACAAATATGAGTGTAAACACACACAAAGTTAGTTGCTTGTTAATGAGCTATTCCCAGTATAATACAATATGCTTTATCTAATGTCATTCTTATCCATCAGACTCTAAAATTGCCTCTAGCTTATAACAAAAATTTGTTTATACAGATCTGTTCCTGCCCCTCCACTACCGCCAAGGAAACACCTTCCAAGGCCGTGTATTCTTCCTAGCAGTTATTTAATGGTTACAACTAACTGGGGCATATCACTAAAACTACTGTGCATATATGGATTTTTTTTTTTTTTTTGCTTACTTCAGACATGCAGCCCTTTTATTATTCCAGCAAAACTTTTATTATAATTAGCATGACTAATTAAATTTCAAGAAACAGTAGGCTTTCTTTTTCAAGTTCCTAAGATGACAGCATCCTACATCCACTGAGGAAAGAATCATCAGAAGCCAAATGCTGCTACCCAACTTGCCTTGCTCTGGCATAATTATTCCAGCTGTGAGTTTTTTTAAAAAAAGGACTTTAAAGGGGAATAGACATAAGGAAGCTCCTGAGCCTATTATCTGGAGACATAAATATCTTAATCTTAATATCTGTTTTGTGTAACAAACTATTCTAATACTTAGTCATTAACACAAAATAGTATTATTGTCTCCCATAGTTGTGAGATTGATCTCATCTGGACCACTTGTGCAGTTGCAGTCAGGGGTAACCTGAGGCTGCAATAATCAGAAGTCTTACCTGAGTTAGACATCCAGCCATTCACTTAACTGGAAATTAAGGCTGGCTATTGGCTGGCAGCTCACCTGAGGATACAGACTAGCTTGCCAATACATGGTTTCTCCATTTGACTTGCACTTCTCATAAAACAGTGGCTTGGTTCCCATGGCAAGCATTCCAAGTGATCCAGAAAGAAGATACAAGACTTCTTAGGATATAACCTTGCAAGTCTCAAAAGTCACTTCTGTGGCATTATATTGGTTAACAAAGTTGCTAATTTCATCCCAGTTTCAAGAGTACAGGAGAAGTACCATGTGCAGATAGAGGAGAAAAAAAAAATAATGGTGGCCATCTCTAGATGTTATCTACCACAGCCATGCTCTGGCCATTACAATTCATATTCAAATATGTAAATCACACTTACTTTACTCCCAAGACCTCCAAGACTTCATCAACTCAAAGTCGAGGATGATGTCATCTAAATCAGATTCGAATTTAGGTGAGACTCATGAGTGTAGCTCCTTGGTTTCAGCAACTTGAATACAGTTCCTCTCAAAATCTGTGAACTAAAGAGACAAATTATTTCCTATGTATCTATCTAATGGTGATAAGATAAATACAATAAACATATTCATTCAAATTCAGTGGTGGGAGGGGTGTTGAAAGCACATAGAAGTCACTACTTCATAGCAATTCTGAAATCCAGCTAGGCATATATCACCATTTCTTTGATGATGATGCAGTCCTGTTGCCTGGGACTTTGTGATTGTTGACCTTTTACTCTGTCATCCTTCCTTTTCTTAAACAAATACCTTGTGTTTTCAGTTGAATAGGTTTTACAGCTTTCTTCTTATCCAAGAAAAGTTTGGAGTCCTGAGAGCTCTTTTCATTTTGAATTGTCATTGTCCTTTTAAGTTCAATCCAATAGAACTTCAACAATATGGTTCTCTTACAAAGTGTGTGGATCTCCTATGAATCCTCTAATTTATTTCAACAGACAAAAGTTACACCCACAAATCTCTTTGAAACTTTACCCTCTCTGAACTGGGTTGAGAATTAGGTTGTTGAGGGTAAATGCCCTTTATGATGTGTCTAATTGAAGAGGGTCTCCGAGGCATGCCCTTAAAACTTTCTGAAGTCTAAGTAAAAGATCTTGCAACTATGCCCACAAGTTAATCTTTGCTTTCGAGTCATTTCTTATTTTAAGAACCTTTTACTCTGTGAAAAGGCTGGGAATAGAAACAGTTGTATTTTAAAACCCATGAAGCCATGGTTCGTTTATACTTTCCCTAAATTCTACTTGAAAACCAAACAGTTCCTTTTTTTAGTCCATTTCTCTCTAGCTTTACCTTATCATATGTGCCGGAAAGCAACCAGTAATACCTTCAATAGTCTGTCTGAAAATCACCTTAACAAAATTCACCAGTTCATTAGGTATGTTTCTATTTTCCATGTTACTTTAGAGGACAGTGTTGCCACACTTTCTGCTACACCATAATGCAGTCCTTTCTTCTCAATTTTCTAATAACAGGTTCTTTGCTGTCTTGAAACCTTCACTTATGGGCTCCTCAAGGCTCTCCAAGCTTCTTCCAGTCACCTGGTTCCAAAGCTAATGCCCGTACGACTTAGGTTTCTGTTACAGCAGTATCCTGTTTTCAGTATAGCTTCTGTTGTGGCTAACAATTAACACATAATAAATGTCTCATAACTTAGTAACTTAAAATATACGACTGTCTCTCATGGTTCTGTCAGTCGAATGGCCTCAGTTGGGCAGAAGCTGCAAGGATGCTTATGACCTTGGACTTAGAAATCCAAGTATTAATTCCTTCTCACCTGATGGCCCAACAAAGTCACTAAAACCAGCACAGGCCTGGAACAGTGGCTCATACCTTTAATCCCAACCCTAGGAGGCCAAGGTGGGAGGATTGCTTGAGTCCAGGAGTTCCAGACAAGCCTGGGCAACATAGGAAGACCCTGTCCCTACAAAAAATAAATTTAAACAAAATAGCCAAGCATGGTGACACACACCTATAGTCCTAGCTACTCTGGAGGCTGAGGCAGGAGGATCATTCGACCCCAGGAGTTCGAACTTGGAGCAAGACCTTGTCAGGTAAAAAGAAAAACAAGCCCAGATTCAAAGGGAGAAACTAGGTCCCACCTCTTAAGGTAAGAAGCAGAACATACATACAGATAGAGAAGAGATTGATGACAACTGTATTTGTGGATCATCTACAACAAAATTCCTTTATTATAAACACATTTTATAGTATAACAAATGGAACATAGAAACTAACTGTGGAATTTTTAAAACTACTACAATCAAATCATATTTATTATATTGTTTTAATCTGTTTCCCCAAGCTCTATTATTTTCCTTCCCTTGCTTACTCATTGTTTTACAAATGCTATTTTGTAATACTCCTAACCAGATCATTAGACAATAGAAGGTAGAAATTTGTCTTACAGTGTTTTGTATCTCTGGCACCTAGCAACCCTCTAGATGTAGTCATTCTTCAAAATGTACTCAGTAATTGCATGTTCAAGCAATAATTAAAATTTCCTAGTTTTATATATAATGTTATAAAACATTTTCAGGTACATTAGATCATATATATATAAAATATATATAATGATTGATATCCATAGCAACAACCTGCAGCTCCCAATTCTTTTGCCAAATAGAGATGAAAAATCTAGTATTGGAGGATATTGGAGCAGCAATGGAACTTAGGCTTGTCCTGAGCCCTACTACTGCTCATAGCGCTGTCTTCTTCCCCAATTTCTTCTTCCCCAATTTCTTCTAGTTGATTTCACTCCCTAAAGTTGGTTACATACATTGCTTTGTGACATGATACTCTAAACTTGTGAAAGGTATAAAGCACAATCAGAATAAGAAAACGAACATTCCTTTACACAGTCCTTTTCCAAAGAGTGACCATTGCCCATTTCCCTCGGCAATATAAAACCAGGAGTTATCATAGGGAAATTGCTTCTTAGGGATCCCTTCCACAACAAAAAATGAATATTAAGTTTCTCCTTTAAATTTTTATGTATACATGACTGTATCCACACAATCCCCCACTGGTGTTTTTAAAAGATCAGCTCTATATGAGTCAATACAACAGGGACAGAAGAAGGCATGCCATTTTCAAAGCTGAACTATCAAAGTAATTGCACAATTGCTTTTGCATCAGCCCAATATTAGAGTTCACCATCACCTCTCTGCCCAGTTTCCTGTCACTAGATGACTGTTCTATGCCTTATCAACAGCAGCTTCTGTACAGCACCATGGTATTCTTAATCTTTGCTAATTATTTTCTGCAAGATATTGTCCCGTTTTCAATTTTTTCCTTGTCAGCCACAACCAGTGCAGGGGTGGAAATGATTGATAGGCTTCTTTGGAAGCAGAATGAAGTAAGCAAAGCTGTAACTAGATGATCTTCCTAGTGGAAAAGATAGCTCCTCACCAGAACAAAGATGGTTTTTCAATGTAAATACTTTTTCTGCCATTTGTATGACTTATTAAACACATGGTGATAGAAGTCTGGAAATTCATTCATTATCATTTACCCAATCACATGTTGGTGCTAAAGATAACACATGCCTCTTCTTCTAAATTCCAGGTATTTCTACATTTCCTTAGGCCCCAAGTTTGTAATGCTTCTCCTTGATGCTCTTTACAATCTTAGAATGTATCTAGATAGATAGACAGGTAGATGATAGATAGATAGAGATAGATAGATAGATAGATAGATAGATAGATAGATAGATAGATAGATAGATAGATAGATATACATACATACACTTGTGTGTACGTGTGTATGTGTGTGTGTGTTCGTGTGTGTGTGTGTGTGCTTGAGAGAGACAGTGGGATATATACATATTTTTTCTAGGACTTCAAGGGACCACAGCCTTCTATTTGTGATATTAATAATATTAAGCTGTACATAAGTGAAAAGATCTTTGACCTTTAAGTAATAGAAAATCCAATTTGAACTGGCATAAACATCCTGAAAAAGCATTAGCTCACAGAACTGGAAGTCCCAAAGTTAGATGACTTGTTTTGCAAACTTAACACAAAGGCTCTGCCAACTTCCGTGTGTAGTCTTTATTGTCAAGCTGATAAAATGTCCTCAGCTGTTCCAGACCTCACATTCTGACAACATCCATGTAAAGGAAGGTCATTTCTTCCTGTAACTCCTCCTTTAAGAGCAAATAAACTTCTTGAAAGCTCCAGCTACCTTTCTCATAAGTCTCACTGGCTTGAATGGGGTTATGGGTCCATCCTAAACGTATCCCAAGGAATGTATTCAGGCAACCCAAGGAATGTCATGTGATAATTGGCTTAGCCCTGCATTCCTGAACCAGTCATTGGAAACAGAAGATGAGATTATCCTAAGATCACTCAGATTCGCCTATAAAGCTGGGCAAGGGTTGGCTTCTCCTCAGACATAAGAACTGAAATCAAACCAACATTTTATGATGGAGAAGAAAGGAGAATAAAGTCAACATAAGTCACAAGTCTACCAGAGCTTGATTTGGCTAAAAACTGATTTGCAATGGATTTCATAAAAACATCCATTCAATCACAGAAACAGTGGACATATGTTTATTTTCTCATGAAAAATGGTTGGACCCCAGCCAAGTAGGTCTGTACTGGAGACAGTTTCAGACTTGATCAGGAAGCTAGTTTATTGAAGCTTTAAATAAAGGGTGGATGGGGGCCAGGGAGGGCAGAAGAGAGAAGGAAAGGGAGGAACCCCAAAGGCAAGACCAAAGAAGTCAAAGACCAGGGGGAAAAAAAAACAAAAATTTTTTTAATTAGATATATCCAGAAATGAAATGGCAGAGTGAAACATAGCTGGGAGTGAAAACAAACTATCCAGGACTACATCCCCTCATAGGACTGGGATGTCTTCCTACAGCTTGTTCCTTCTTGGTCCTTGCTTTTAATGTATGTGAAATTCAAGGTAGGTCAGACAGTTTCGCTGTGAGCAACTCCTCCTATTCCTCCTCACCCTGTTCATTTCAGGATCCAAGGTAGAATACAGAGCGCTAGGCTTCCTTGGGGTCCACAATGTGCCTAACTGAATTCAGCTCCAGATAATGAGACTCATTATACAATAATTAAAATTCACTACTAAGCAGCTTTTTGGCTAAGACATTGAAATACAAATACATTAATACCTTCATTCATACCAAGCCTTTACTAGATATCTGCCATATGTAAGATGCTCTGCTGGGCACTAGAGATCACGTGGGAGTCATAGGAGTGTGCTCTTCAGGTTCTCCTCAAGAGAGAACCTGGTGTGAGGACTGGAGTGAGTGGACAGTGTCTAACTACTGTGCTCTCTGATCCACTGTGGTGTTCATGCTGAGGACATGCTGTCACTGAGCTGCCCCCAACCAGTGACCAAGTACAGCAGGGGTACCATAGTCAAGCCATTCCCACCCAGTGTGGGACTCCTCTAGCTGGTGATCTTTTCTCTGGAGCTTGCCATCAACCTGGCTGAGACTTTCTCAAAGGCACCTTGTAGCATGAGAATCTTTCTACTCAATCTCCCTTGCTTTCCTCTCTCCCCTCACCGGAGTCAGACCTGCCTCACAGTCAGCGGCTCTCTCCAACAACTCCGGCTGCTTCTCCCCTTTATCCTTCACAGGTGTTTCTAACTCTATGTTGGTGTCTATTTCCCAGAGGATCTGAACTGACACAGATCATAAGAGGTGTTAAGATGTGCTCTTCAGGCCCTTAGCATCTATAGATGTTAAATCATAAGAGCTTGAAGAACCTTGATGTTATTTATCTCAGTCTCCTTATTTATTCAGCATCTTTTCTACAGCATTGTCAAAAATGTAAGCAGCAACTGTTTGAGCACTTCTGAGGACTGGAAGTTCCACAATCAGTAGAACAGTCCACTCTGTGCCTGCGCAACTTAGCTTCCCCACTCGTTAAACTGCCTCCTTGTTACTTCTCCCTACCGTGATTAGTTTTGTCCCCTAGGACCACTCATAGTGGGCTTATGTTTTCTTCACATAGTGACCATGAAGGGCAGATGCCTACTTAACCTTCAAATGCAATATACTTGGTTCTTCCCACTGTTATCCACTTGATATGATTGGCAGAGTCATAATCATTATGCTTGTTCTTCTTTTGACACACCCAATTTATCTATGCCTCTCTGAAAGTGTATCACCCACAGCTGCAAATAATCATCGTTTGTGTATTCTGCAAAATCCACTGTTACTCTAAGTACCACAAGCGCAGATAGCAAATCCCTGCTCTTTACCACATAGTTAATTCATGATAAAAACTCAATGTATGTTTATTGAATGAAGGAGCTTACTGAGCAGTTTATTGAGCAGAAGTAATTGAAAACGATACAATGCAGGTTCTTTTGGTTTAGTCAAGATGAACCCTCCACATTCTGTCTGAAAGTAAACTGTCTTCATGGTAGGAGACTTTCTATCTCCTACTTGGCTGAAGGGTACAATAATCTGAAGAAATTCCTATCCTTCTAATTAAAGAGACAGAAAGAATAAAGGCAAGATATTAGAATCACTGAGGGCAAGCAAGCCTGATTACTAGTAAATATACCTCAGAAAATATTCTGAAATCCTACCAGTTTTGAGAATCATTATTCCCTCTGAGTGTAGACTGAGTAGAATATGTAATTAAAAACGAAAAATATTTGATCTTAACTTCTCTGGATGTTTTCAGGACATTTCATTTCTATTTCTTTCTGGGAAAACAATAATCAGAACATCATTTATCTTGTTCACCAGGACACTTTTATATTGTTAAGAGTGAATTATATGGGGGGATTTTTATGCCATCTTTTGAACATGCACAATATACTTATACAGTATTCTATGGTAAGCTACACCAGACAACATGACTAGGTTGTTAAGTGGAAGAGTAAATAGGGAATTTTTTTTTCCATGAGGTACAGGGTGAGCCTAAAGTTAGTTTAATTAGCATTCTTTTTATTCTTTTATTTTAGATTTGGGGTATATATGCAGGTTCATTGTATAGGTAAATTGAATGTTACAGGGGTTTAGTGTTCAGATTATTTTGCCACCTATGTAATAAGCATAGTACCCAATAAGTAGTTTTTTGATCCTCACCCTACTCCCTCCCTCCGCTCTCAAGTAGGCCCCAGTATCTGTTGTTCCCCTCTTGGTGTCTATGAGTTCTCATCATTTAGCTCCCACTTATAAGGGAGAATATGTGGTATTTGGTTTTCTGTTCCTGTGTTAATTTGCTTAGGATAATGCCTCCAGCTCCATCCATGTTGCTGCAAATAATATGATCTCATTCGTTTTTATGACTATGTAGCATTCCATGGTGCATGTGTACCACATTTTCTTTATCCACTCTACCATTGATGGGCATTTAGGCTGATTCCATGTCTTTGCTATTGTGAATAGTGCTGCGATGAATCTATGCACGCATGAGTCTTTATGGTAGAACAATTTATATGCCTTTAGGTACATACACAATAATAGGACTGCTAGGTCAAATGGTAATTCTGCTTTGAGTTTTCTGAGAAATCACCAAACTCTTTTTCCACAGTGACTGAAGTAATTTTTACATTCCCACCAGCAGTGTATAAGCATTCCCTTTTCTCTGCAATCTCTCCAGCATCTGGTATTTTTTGACTTTTTAATAATAGCCATCCTGACTGGTGTGAGATGATATGTTTTTGTGGTTTTGATTTGCATTTCTCTAATAATTAGTCACATTGAGCATTTTTGCATATGCTTATTGTCTTCATGTATGTCTTTATTTGAAAAGTGCCTGTTCATGTCCTTTACCCTCTTTTGAATGGGGTTGTGTGTTTCTTGCTTGTTGGCTTGTTTAAGTTTCTTATAGATTCTGGATATTAAACCTTTGTCAGATGCATAGTTTGCAAATATTTTCTCCCATTCTGTAGGTTGTCTGTTTACTCTGTATTTACTCTGTTGAGTAAACAGACAACCTACAGAATAGGAGAAAATATCTAGTTTCTTTTGCTCTGGAGAAACTTGCCAGTTTAATTAGGTCCCATTTGTCAATTTTTGTTTTTGTTTTTGTTGCAATTGCTTTTCACATCTTTGTCATAAAATCTTTGACAAGTCCTATGTCCAGAACGGCATTTCCTAGGTTATCTTCCAGGATTTGTATAGTTTTAGGTTTTACATGTAAGTCTTTCATTCATCTTGAGTTTATTTTTTATTTTATTTATTTATTTATTTATTTGAGACAGAGTCTTGCTCTGCCGCCCAGGCTGGAGTGCACTGGCCGGATCTCAGCTCACTGCAAGCTCCGCCTCCCGGGTTCACGCCATTCTCCTGCCTCAGCCTCCTGAGTAGCTGGGACTACAGGCGCCCACCACCTTGCCCGAGTTTATTTTTGTATATAGTGTAAGGAAGGGGTCCAGTTTCAATCATCTGCATATGGCTAGCCAGTTATCCCAGCACTATTTATTGAATGTGGAGTTCTTTACCCATTGCTTGTTTTTGTCAACTTAGTTGAAGATTATATTATTGTTAGATGAGCAATTTGAGTTTTCTATTCTGTTCCATTGGCCTGTGTATCTGTTTTTGTACCAGTACTTTGCTGTTTGGATTACTGAAGCCCTGTAGCATTGTGTGAAGCTGAGTAATGTGATGCCTCCAGCTTTGTTATTTTTGCTTAGGGTTGCCTTGGCTATGTGAGCTTGTATTTGGTTCTATATAAATTTTTAAATATTTTTTCTAATTCTGTGAAGAATGTCATTGGTAATTTGGTAGCAATAGCATTGAATCAGTAAATTGCTTTGGGCAGTATGGCCATTTTAACAATATTGATTCTTCCCATCCATGAGCATGAAATGTTTTTCCATTTGTTTGTGTCATCTCTGATTTCTTTGAGCAGTGTTTTGTAATTGTTGTTGTAGTGATCTTTCACATCTCTGATTAGCTGTATTCCTAGGGATTTTATTCTTTATGTGGCAGTTGTGAATGAGATTGTGTTCTTGATTTGGCTCTAAGCTTGGATGTTGTTGGTGTATAGGAATTCTACTGATTTTTGTACGTTGATTTTGTATCATGAGACTTTGCTGAAGTTATTTATCAGAACAAGGAGCTTTTGGGCCAATATTATGGGGGTTTTCTATGTATAGGATCATGTCATCTGCAAACAGATAGTTTGACTTCTCTCTTCCTATTTTGATGGCTTTTCTTTCTTTCTTTTGCTTGATTGCTCTGTCTAGAACCTCCAGTAGTTGTTGAATAGAAGTGGTAAGAGAGAGCATCCTTGTCTGGCTCTGGTTTTCAAGAGGAATACTTCCAGCTTTTTCCCATTCAGTACGATGTTGGCTGTGGGTTTGTCATAGATGGCTTTTATTATTTTAAAGTATGATCCTTCATTGCCTAGTTTGTTGAGGGTTTTTAATATGAAGGAATGTTGAATTTTATCGAAAGCCTTTTCTGCATCTATTAAGATGATCATGTGGTTTTTGTTTTCAGTTCTGTTTATGTGATGAATCACATTTGTTGATTTGCATATGTTGAACCAATCTTGGATCCTGGAGATAAAGCCTACTTTATCATGGTGGATTAGCATTTTGATAATGCTGCTGGATTCAGTTTGCTAGTATTTTGTTGAGAATTTTTGTGCCTATGTTCATTGATGATATTGGCTTGAAGATCTATTTTTTGTTGTGTTTGTGCCAGGTTTTTGGTATCAGGATGATGATGGTCTCATAGAATGAGTTAGGAGGGAGTCCCTCATCCTCATTTTTTTTTTTTTTTTTTTTGGAATAGTTTCAGTAGGAATGGTATCAGCTCTTCTCTACATCTGGCAGAATGTAGCTGTGAATTCATCAGGTCATGGACTTTTTCTTGTTGGTAGGCTTTTTATTAATGATTCAATTTTAGAGCTCCTTATTGGTCTGTTCAGGGATTCAATTTATTCCTGGTTCAATCTTCAGAGGTTATGGTAACTCCAAAACCAAAGTACCTTCTTACCTGCAAACAACCACACTAGGTCCCCAGCAAAGGTTCTTAATCAGGCTGAAATGATTGAAATAAAAGAAATAGAATTCAGAATGTGAAAGGAAGGAAGATAACCGAGATTCAGGAGACAATTGAAACCCAATCTAAGGATTCTAAGAAATACAATAAAATGACAAGGAGATGAAAGGCAAAGAACCAAACTGATCAAATAGAGCTGAAAAACTTACTTCAAGAATTTCAGAATACAGTCACAAGTGTCAACTGCAGAATCAACCACGCTGAGGAAAGGGTCTCAGAACCTAAAGAGTGACTCTCCAAAATAACTCAATCTGACAAAAATTTTTTAAAAAGTAATACATAAACAAAATCTCCAAGAAATATGGGATTATGTAAAGAGGCCAAATCTAATTAATATTCTCTGTAATGCATTTTAGTATCTTCTGGGGGGCAAAAGCTAAACTTTCCAATGGCCATAGAAGACTAAAAGTATATATGCAGTAAACCACCCCAATAAAAATAAGACTGCAATTGCAGCGATTCAGTGCAGGCCCTTTCCCCAAGTGAACAGCTACACAGCCCAAATGGCTAAAAATACAAATTGTTGGAAAGCGTTGAAAGAAGGAAACCTTTATTTTCTTATGCTCCTATTTTGTTACAAATGAAAGTATACTCAAAAAAAACCTTTTGATTCCTCTATCCATCTATTTTTCCATCTCTTCAGTGTAACAGAAGCAATCAATGTGATTTCTGAGACTCTAACCACCTTGATACTGGTGAGCAAAGTTTCTCTAACTCAAGTGCAAAGCAACTCCCAACCCCTGTCTTTGGTTCTGCATGACTCCTTAGATCTTTACGAAGTCCAGAGGTGATGATATTTCCAGAATCCAGGTAGTAAAAGCACAGGACTATTGTGTCTATATCTGTGACACTCATGGGCCTGGTTTTCTGCAATTCAGTAAGGAAAAAGAATAGGATGTCCTATAATGTCATCCACATTCTTCAACAGAGCTTACCGCGGTCATAAATTTGGAAGTCTTTTGGCACTGACTGGCCATTAATTAAAATAACATTTTGACCACTATTGCTGCAAGTCCTTTTTATGCATACTTTATTAGCTAGAACCTGGAGGGCCAGAAACCTGAATTACTTATTTTAATAAGTTAATTGACTCAATAAGTGACAATATTCATTCCCTAGCTGTTTTGGAAATAGAAAATTTAGAATAACATTTCCTAAACTGTGGCACACAAAATATTATTAATAATTCCAAAAGAGAGCAATATGTGCTGTTTTTAAAAATAAAATCTATAGTCAAATATGTTTGGGAAATAAGAGTTAAAGTTAATTGGGGTTTTTTTCCTATAGCTTTTGATATCTAAAGCCCACTACAAATATCCAAGATAGAGGTGCAGTTTGTAATAGTTCCCATAATTATTTGCTCATGAAACTTGTTTGTTTTAAGCAGAGAATATTGAAGAGAGACCCTCACAGAATTTTCCTTACTTTGGAAAATTCTGATTTGGAGTATTTCTACAGAGCAAGCACCATTTCTTAAATAAAAAATTAAAAAATTAAATTTAAAAAAACTCAGTAAGAATCTACTATATGCTGGGCACTGTATGTGACAATGAAAAAAAAATTGAAATAAGAGAAGGTATCTGCTTTCTAAGAGCTTATGTCCTCATGGAGAGGTAAGACCCAGAGAAGGCAAGGCAGAAAACCAATCAAGGGTTTAATGCATCAGACCTGATATGAAAAGTAGCTCTGAGTTAAGGCTGTAGGAGAAAAAGAGGAGTAGCATGGGAGGAATTTATAAGAATCAAAAGATGTTTCTGGAATGTATATTCCATGCAAGACAATGTGTTAGATATATGACATATTACATTTCATATAAAAGTTCAAAAAGAACCTTACCAGAATGTGAATATCCTTTAAACAGACTTCTCTTGAAGTGACTGCAGATTAAATTGGTAGGATAAAGGAAAAGAATAAAATCAGAAATATAATGTTACGGGATAGTCAAGGCTGATCCCAATGTTTGCAGCAAGAGCGGCATTGCTGTGAATTTTAGTTTTAGCTAAAATCCACAGCAGTGAGGAGCTCATCATACCTCACAGATGAACATGATTCATACAGTGGAAGTATGGAAAGATAAAGTTGTAAAGCCACAAAGAGGGAGCTTTACTGCCAACTTCGAAGCTAGGCAGAAGGGACATTTAATTGGGAGAGATTTTTTAAAAATAAAGATGAAAGCATTTTGAACCAAGAAGTATTTGAGACATCTTCTACAAAAATAAATTAATTCCACATTACAAAAAGTGATTTTTGGAACTGCCAGCCAGAGAAATCAGGCAAGAAAGAGAAATAAAAAATATCCAAATAGGAAAAGAAGACGTAAAACAACCTCTCTTCACTGATTGTATAATTCTATACCTAGAAAACCATTAAGACCCAACCAAAAGGCTCCTGGAACTGATAAATGACTTCAGTGAAGTTTCAGGTTACAAAATCAGTGTCTAAAAATTAGCAGCATTTCTATACACCAATAACATTCAAGTTGAGAGCTAAATCAAGAATACAATCCCATTTACAATAGCAACAGACACACACACACACACAAATACCTAGAAGTATATAAAAGCAAGGAGGTGAAAGATCTCTACAAGTAGAACTACAAAACATTGCAGAAAGAAATCATAGATGACACAAACAGAAAAACATTACATGATGTTTTTGGATTGGAAGGATCAATATTGTTAACATGGCCATGCTACCCAAAGTGATTTACAGATTCAATGGTATTACTATAGATCTACTAATGTCATTTTTCGCAGAACTAGAAAAACTATGCTGACATTCATACAGAACCAAAAAAGAGCCCAAATAGCCAAAGCAAGTCTAAGCAAAAAGCAAAGCTAGCAGTATCACATTACCCAACTTCAAACTACACTACAAGGCTATGGTAAGCAAAACAACATGGTACAAAATCAGACACATAGATCAATGTAACAGAATAGAATAAAGAAACTAGAAATAAAGCCACACACCTACAGCCATCTGATCTTCAACAAAATAAGCAATAGGGAAAGGACTTCCTATTCAATAAATGCTGCTGGGATAACTGGACAGCCACATGCAGAAGAATGAAACTGGACCCCTTCTTTTCACCATAAACAAAAATAAACTCAAGATGGATTAAATACTTAAATGTAAGACCTCAGACTACAAGAATCCTGGAAGAAACCCTAGGAAACAACATTCTGGACATCAACCTTGGAAAAGAACGTATGACTAAGTCCTCAAAATCAATTGAGACAAAAACAAAAATTGACAAATTGGACCTAATTAAACTATGGAGCTTCTGCACAGGAAAAGAAACTATCAACAGAGTAAACAGACGACCTACAGAATGGGAGAAAATGTTCACAAACTATGCATTTGACAAAGGTCTAATACCCAGAATTGATAAGGAACTTAAACAAATTAACAAGCAAAAAACAACCCCATTTAAAAAAAAATGGGCAAAAGACATGAACAGACATTTATCAAAGGAAGACATACAAGCAGCCAACAAACATATGAAAACATGGTCAACATCATTAATCACTAGAGAAATGCAAATCAAAACCACAATGAGATACCATCTCACACCAGTCAGAATGGCTATTACTATAAAGACAAAAAACAACAGATGCTGGTGAGATTGAAGAGAAAAGGGAATGCTTCATCACTGATGATGGGAATGTAAATTAGTTCAGCCACTGTGGAAAGTAGTTTGGAGATTTCTCAAAAACCTTAGAACTACCATTTGACCCAGCAATCGCATTACTGGATATATATCCAAAAGAAAATAAATCATTCTATCAAAAAGACACATGCATGCATATGTTTATTTCCACACTATTCACAATAGCAAAGACATGGAATCAACCTCAATGCTCATCAATGACAGACTGCATAAAGAAAATGCAGTACCCATACACCATGGAATACTATGCAGCTGTAAAAAGGAATGAAATCATGTCCTCTGCAGGAACATGGATGCAGCTGGAGACTGTTATCGTAGGCAAACAGAAAACCAAATACCAAATATTCTCACTTATAAGTGAAAACATGGGAGCTAAACATTCGATACTCATGGACACAAAAACAATAGATACTAGGGACTAGAGGAAGGATGGAGAGAGGCAAGGGTTGAAAAACTAACTATTGGGTACTATGCTCAGTACCTCAGTGACCGGATCATTCATACCCCAAACCTCAGCATCACACAATATAACGGGTAACAAACCTGCCCATATACCCATGAATCTAAAATAAAAGTTGAAAAGTGTCTTTTAAAACAAAATTATCCCATAGAAGTAGCAAAAACTGTAGAAGGCATTCATGGGCACAGAGCATTTCATTGAGACCTCTGCAGCCCTGAGAGTTGTACACCCAAGGCATTCACTGTGCATGGGTTTGTGCAGTAGCGATTCAGATGCAAATAATTAGGTGAGTACAAATATGTTGCAGAACTTAGATAAGGTAGAAATTTGGAAAGATTGAACTTTTAAGTGACTGCAGATGAAGAGAAAGAAAACTCTGCAATTAATGTATCGTCAGCTCCAAAACAAAAGTGCCCAGTCTTGCATAAATCTCATCATGAACACGAATGGGGCAACCTAAGAAATGGAGTTATAGACATAGACTAAGGAAATGAAAAGGAAGGGGACCCAAACTAGATGTGTGACCAATGCTCCCAGCAAAGGGCTTCAGCCAAAAAGAAGTACAGTTGGCCCTCCATATCCAAGCTTCTGCAATGACAGTTTCAACCAACTGTGGATTGAAAATGTTTGGGGAAAAAAATAATAGAACAATACAAAGTAATATTAATTTTTAAAAATACAGTATAATGACTATTTACATAGTATTGTATTAGATATTATAAGTAATCTCCAGATGATTTAAAGTATATGGGAGGATTCACATAGGTTTTATGCAAATATGATGCCATTTTATATAAGGGACTTATGTACCCATAAATTTTGGTATTGGGGGCATCCAGGAATCAATCCCCTGTGGATATTGTGGGATGATTGTAAGGGCTTCCACAGGCCTCAGGAAATAGAGCAGGAAGTACCATAGCTATCTTTCATTCAAGGGTTACAATAAGATACACATACACCCTATTGAAAGTAAATTCAAGATTTTACAACAGATGCACTTCAGACTGATCCAAACCAGATTTACACAGTTGATTGCAACTGCCAAGGACAATCATTCTATCGACATGACTGTGTCCATTCTGGAAGTGCTTCAAGTTTGTCCATCTTTCCTCTTCCCCAGTAAATGTTTTTATGTGGAATGCTTAATTTTTCTTCTCTACTTTTCAGGCAACAAACCCCATCTTTGGTAAATTAACACATGACAATTTTCCAACTTCAGTATTTCTTTATAGGGTCTATGCAGGAAGAGAAGCAGAACGAATTTATCTCCCTTCTTCTTACAGCCTTGTCTCATGGTTCTGATCCAAATTCATTCCTCCCTTCCACAACTCCTTTTGCAATAAGTGTATATATACTACAAATTGTTACTCCTTTGTATGCGGTAAATCAGATTGTTCTCCACTGCTCAAAACCTTCCCATGGCTTCCTTCTCATGCTAAATAAAAACAAAAGGAAAAACTATCTGAATTCCCTACTATAGCATTATAGACCCATAGGAATGCCCTCTCTGACCTCAGTCTTCCCTGGCCTGCCCTGGCTTCCTCCACTCCAATCTCCCGGACCTCTTTGCCCTCTCTTCAGCCAGGTTGCTCCCCTTAGCCTTTGTACTTAATATTTCCTGCCTGGCACACTCTGCCTCATCTCCCAGATAGATTTAAGCTCATTCTCACCTCATTTGGGCTCCTCTCAAAGGTCACCTTATCAGAGAGCCCTTCCTTGACTGCTGTATGTAAATAACTGCTACTTGAATCCCATCCTTACCACTTTATATAATGTGTATTTATTTGTGTGTTTATTGTGTCTCTCTGCCCAGGGATCACAGTGTTTATGCATAATGCCATGGCTGTTCAATTAAAGGGGTTGCATTAATAGATTGAAAGGTCTCTTATTTGTTCTCTGTATATCTTACCTGACTCACTTATGCAATCCCCCTAAAACACACGCAAAGCAACCTGCCTGCCCCTTTCATCTATCCCCACATGGGGACAGGCCACTGGAAGTTAGTCTGCCACAGGCATTATTCAAAAATCCCACCAGAGGGCTCCTGTGCTATGCTCGTCTCCATGACCAGACCCTCTCTCTTATCCCAGACAGCAAAGAGCCTCATGCTGGCGCATCCGCTTGCCCAAGAACTCCCCTCACCTTACCTATCCCTGCATGAGTAATATACCTTTGAAATGCTTGTGGTTACTGACTCTGGTGTGGTGTGTACTGACATGCAATACCTGAAATGGGATGGAAGCGTATCCCTGATGAGAGGCCAGGTAAGTCTGTAACACCCTGCCACTATCACAGGGCACCTCCAGGTAGAAGGAGACAGAAGACTCCATCCTCATCACCCTGATTCAAAGTGCTTCTCTTGGAAACTTGCTGAATCTGAACTCAATCTGGCTTTCAACCCTCTCAACTGCCAACCTTATTACTCATCCTACTATTTTCCTCTTAGTGTCTCCCTGGGATGCGATGTTAGGTCTGATTGATTCCTCTCAGGGAAAGTCTCAGTTTCCGTCTGATTCTGCTGCCACTGACCACATGTCAGTGGAGGTGACAAGTAAACTGATACCCAAGACTTGTCTCCAAATCTTGGGTGTCGATTTACCCAACACCCCAGGAGCACCTCTTTGCTCTGAAGGGAGCTCTGCCATGGGGAGAAAATGAGAATCTATGTTTCCATAAACAATAAATACTTTCATCTTTAAAGACTCACAAAATCAAACACCTGTAGGAGTCAGACAGGTATCCTCAGTGTGAGAAATGGCCGGGTATAACACAAGAGATTGTTGAGACTGCCACTGTGCAGTGCAGACCTTGCCTAGGGTCTTTCTAATTCAATCATATTTAACCTTGTTCTGTGCTGGTCAAACAAAAGAGGATTCAGCTCAAGGGCTACTAGATTAGAACCCCTGAGATAGAGTTAATGAAAGGTATTAGAATTAGATGGGACAACCAAACCATCTGGACCAAGGTAGTGTTTTTCAACCTTGGTCACACATAATCACCCAGACACTTTAAAAAGTATTGATGCCAGGATCCTGTCCCTAGAGATGCTGATATAATTACTCAGGTTTACCCAGGGCATCAGATACTTTGAAGGATTGCTAAATGATTCTAATGTACAGCCAAGTAAGCACTACTTCTTTCAGGAGTCCATTTGAATACAACTTACCATGCTTCTGGTAACACAGGTAAAGTCTATCCATCCAATCCTTCTTTCTAAAGTAGTCAATATTTTATTTAATAACAGATATCACAAACTTAGAAGAAAAGCCAGTTGCTTATAAAAGAAACATAAACAGCAAATATTTAGGGGACTAGAGATTTCGGAGAAATACAGGGCATTATTAAAGTTTTAGCATAACAGCCATTTCCTAACCCAAAGTTTTCCCAACAGAACCTTAGTAGAACGAAATGCTTTAAGCACGTAGTGTACACCCTCATTGCATGTCCAGAAGAACTGGTATTATTTCAGGAAGAACAACTCATCTCTAAGGGCTTGAGCAACATTTCTGGAATATCTTAAGATGAAAAGAAACCATGTTTTCTTTGGAAGACTTGAGGGCATACATACCAGGAGGTTCATTTCATTTCAAACCCATGGATTTACCCACAGATGTTGTAAGCATCAACCCCCTCACCATCTTGTGGTGAGAGTGATGGAACTGAAATCCTACAACATAAGGAAACTGTGCTTCTTTACTAGAGTCATTGGATGGGAGACTGGATGAAGTCAGTTTTGAATGAGTTCACTTCTTTTTGGTTTACCCATGAACCACATTCTTTGAAAATAAAACAAAACAAAACAAAACATGGTTTGTAGAAATGTCATCCATAAATCATCGGGACTTCTACATTTTTGAAAATTGCTACATTGAGATGCCTGGATGCCTTAACTGTGGATCACAGTGCCTTCTCAATCAAGCTAACCTCATCTAGAAGCATGGAGTTCATAGAGCTTGATGAGCCTGCAGCTCTCCTTGGAAGGAAATGCAGTCTAAGAGAACGGTATCTTGTGTTGCTTATAATGATAGGAATCACCACCCTGCCTGTATCCACACAGTGCAGTGATCATTAAAACTCTTGTTGTTTCGAATAAAGTGAAACAGAATGTCCCGTTGTGCTCTGTGAGAAGTTCTCAAAATAAGGAATTACAGTAAAATACATTTAAGAAAGGTGCGCAACCTATCTCCCTCTCATAGATTCACAAAGCTCATTAGGATAGTAAAGGCTCAGGGTAGTGGGAGAGGGGAAACGGGTTTCAAAAAAAGAATACAGAATTCCTTTCTTTTTAAAAAAAATTTCATCAAGCATTATTCCATGGAATTACCATTTAGGGGTGTCCATTTTTAAAAAACATTTGTGTTTAGTGCAGAACATTGTACTCCACAGCAGAAAGGCAAGGATCTGGTCCCTTATTTGGCATGAGCACCTGTGTGACTGTGAGGAAACCACTTAAGTTCTCTGTTTTCAGTTTGCAAAACTATAAAAGGAAGAATTTTGGCTCAAAATTCTAACCTGGAACTTGGAGATTTCTGGATTCCAATAATGTATCTACCATTCAATATTAATTCAGATCCACAATCCCTTATTCACAATTTCAAAATACGAAAAGGCTCTGGAAATTGAAAGGTTTTTGTAATTACTTAGTGACTAAATCTGGCCTGAACTTATGTAAGCCTATTTATATTTTCTGGTTTTTTTTTTTTTTCCACTTACAACAATCATTCATCTATTGGGTTGCAAACTGCCAAAGTGTTTGATTATAGGGTGCCCTCGACCCTGCTGTAGCTGTTATGTAAAATAGTATTTGCTTCATATTACTGTTCTAAAATCTGAAAAATTCTGAATTCAAAAACCTATCTCTCCCTTAGGGTTTCAGATAAGAGACCATGGATTTATTGGAATACTCTGATCATCCTTATGTATTCGGCATTGTTCTAAATGCTTTAAAAATATTAACTCATCATTCTCCATCACTATATGAAGTAGAAACTATTATTCCTAATTTCATATATGAACACTGAGAAACAAAAAAGATGAGTAACTTACTTAGAATAACATAGATAATGATGGAGCCAGTTTTCTAACACAGGCAGTCTATCCTACAGCCTGGCTTTTGACCACTGTGTTGGTACTTCCAAAGTTACGAGTCTTATATAAATGCCTTTGGTTTCCTCATGTGTAATATGGTATTAACAACCACCTTTCAGGGAAAACTTATAGCCAACTCTCAATGGCCTTTGCAAAGGAGAATCCACTTTGAACATTCAGTAACTTTGATACAGTATTTTATCAGTTATGTACAGGAGTGCAAGGGGCAACACAGCTGTCTGAAAGAAGATCCTACATGAAGCTGGTTACTCCTTTGCATCTAAAGCATTCCCACTCTCCTGTGTAATTTAGACACCAACATTAAAATAGTGTTATGCCCAGAGGCACATTACAAATAACCTAAAAGCACATTGCAACATGCCATTTAAAATTTAAATGAAACACTATAATCTCCAATCAAAGCAGTTTAATATCAGGAACTGTGAAGTTTGGGAGCTGATGCATAATGAAGGAATTGAGGGTCCTTTTACCAGCAGCTGTTCTAGCAGGGCACCCCATGATAAACACCTAAAACTCAGGCATATGAGCCGCCTGCCCAAACTGGGGTAACAGCTGGACAAGCCACCAGGGAAGTGGAAAGGCAATAAACCAAATAAGCTTGATTTATTTTTATATCTCCCCAGGGCTCTGTATATTTTAGGGTTCATATTTTGCCTTCCAGGTGCATTTGGCTAACATCTTTGAGTCTAATCTTTGAATCCACTCTGGTCTTACCTTCTTCCTTATTTCCATGCTACCTTTACCTCCAGTCTGTTTAGCATTACCCTCCTGACCTTAGGCTGATTGTCTTCAATTAAGCCTAAGGATTTCCTCTTCCTGGACCAAAGTCAGGTTACAGAGCAGGAATAATAAAAGACTGAATGGAACCGTAGTATCATAGCCAGAGCCCCAGTGTCAACCTTTTGAAAACAACCTGACCGCAGATACCCTATTCCGCTGGGAGATTCAGCACAGCGGCATTGCAGTCCACCAGTGTCAGAGAATTGGCATCTGTGCCAAGGAATGTTTGCTCTAGGAATCTGGTTTCTCATTAAAAGAATTGGGCAGAGGGAATCAAGAAGAAAAAAAATGGTAAGTTAAATCAAAATATGATATGAGTTCATAAAAAAAAATCAACTGTGATTAATCATACTACAAGGTGATTTAATATGTTTGGAAGAAATTCAGGGCCAGTGAATTCACCAGCACTTTCAACAAATATGTGCCCTAAAAAATAATTAAGGCACAGCACATAAGTTAGGAATGTTTCTTAAGAGGCTCCATGATATTCACCTTAATCGGTATAAAATGCACATGTATACAGAATAAAGAAATAATTATAATTAGAGTCACTTATAGTCATTTAAAGTAGAATCTTATCTATATTTTAGTACAAAAACAAGCATGGTAAAACATCTGTGCTTTACCAAATGCAATGAAAGGCTAAGAAGGCAATATTTTAAACAAGGCACATTTGGATTTTTTGTATAACACTCTCAACTATCTCATCAGTAAAAATCTTCAGAACACTCCTGGGAAATAGGTAAACAATACAGAATAGTTTCTACTCCAAAGTTAACTCCTATCCTTGTAATCATAACTCTCTTTCCTCCCCCACCTCCATAATCAAATAGCCATGGAAAGCCTGAGGATGCGGAGTTGAGAGCAGGAAGGAATGATGGCAGACAGCAGCAACCTTTAGACCAGTATATAAGTATGATAATTATGGGCAGCTTTTCCTCATTTGCTCATCTTTTTTTTTTTTTTTTTTTTTTTAGAAGAAGTCTTGCTCTGTCACCTAGCCTGGAGTGCAATGCCACGATCTCGGCTCGCTGCAACCTCCGCCTTCTGGTTTCAAGTGATTCTCCTGCCTCAGCCTCCCTAGTAACTGAGATTACAGGTGCACACTACCACACACGGCTAATTTTTATATTTTTAGTAGAGACAGGGTTTCGACATATTGGCCAGACTGGTCTTGAACCCCTGATCTCAGGTGATCCGCCTGCTTCAGCCTCCCAAAGTGCTGGGATTACAGGCATGAGCCCCCGCACCCGGCCTGCTTATGAACATTTTATACGCAGATCTTTCCCCATTCTTTCATTCATTCCAACACATTAGGTTACGTACTACCTTCATGCCCTTACCCTTTGCTGCTCATCTCAGCATCATCCTAGTCCTAACACCACATATGTAAATAAACTGAAAATGTAACCAATTTCTTTGTTGCCAAATAAGCATATATTTAGCCTCAACTATGATTGATTCTGCCCATCCTGTACAGTTCCTGTAATAAACCAGGATTTCCCAAGCAATATGGCCCTAGACTGCAGTACCTTGCCACTACTATTGGTGTCAACACACTCATCTGTGGCATTCCTGCAGGTTGTGTCTGTTTGACTGCTTTGTGCCTACTTACCTGATGCATTGGCCTTCTCTGCTTCGGCCCTATTTTGTCAACCCTCTTTCTTAACTGCTGGACAGGCAGACTAATTTTGAACGTATTATGCTGACCTAGACCCTGGCACCTCTTCAGGAGACAACTTCCAATCTGCACCTTCACAGGATGAGAGGCACTCTATCCCCATGCCAGTCCTGCCCTCTGCACTACTATCAAGCAAGCTTTTCCTCACCAAGGCACTGTCCAACAAAGGAAAGAGACTGGGTACAAATGTTGAATCTTACAGCTGTAAGAGATACCCTTTGCAACGGACCAAACTTCAGTTCACGATAAAGATGCTTGGTATCATATAGTTCACACCTAACCACTAGTCTAGAGTCAGGGAAACATATCTTTACCAATCCGTTTGCCCTCACTTATATGGTAGGAATTCTGTATTTGCATTTGTCTCTTCTTCCACTTTCTCCTGACTTCTAGCCCACACATTCAGACGGTTTAACTGCAATATTGGTAGAGTTTGTTTAGATTTTACTCAAGAGTTGAAACCTGCACTTGTCTAACTTCACATGAAAGCAGAAATATGAATAAACTATTATATTAAAATTGATTTGCAGCCTGACAGAGCCAACTTGTCTCAATGAATAGATTATTTTAAAACTTTCCAACATTCAGTTTAAAAAACACTTGTATTTTGAAGCCTCTTTAGTCTTTCCATTGTGCATTCTTTCTTCATCTTTTTGTTTACCTCAAAGAGTCCAGAGGTCAATTCATTAGGATGGATGGATAATGAAATTAATAGACAATTGCTAAACACAAACTCCCAGGTAGCTATGCACAATTTCTTGTCTATCACTAGGGTAATACGAAAACATTTGCAGTGTACTCCATGATATACAGCTTTGCCTTGTTAGGATAACTACATACCTTTACTCCATCATCTAGATGGTATAGTGTGAGCTTCTATAGTTAAAGGGTGGATGCCTAGCCGTCTTGGGGGCAAATCATAATTACCTGCCTCACCACTTCCACTCCCTCAATCACAGTTCACTGGTCAATGGGTGGACACCAATCCCAAGTTAGACCAATAATCTCAAATCTTTTCTTGAGATTTCAACTGGAAGTGAAGGATTATTCCTTCTTTTTGGTGGTAACTCCAAGATGGAAATCTTAAAACCTCTGAGGTGGACGAAGATAACGAGAAAGAAAAATTACATGCAGAAAACAGCAGAGATGAGAGACACAGTGTCCAATAGTGCTAAAGATCCTAGTTTCTGTTTTTCTCAAAGCAGGTGTTCCCAGGGTCCTATTGATCCCACATTCTGATTTTGAACACTACTTTGATGCATGAACCTATGAGTTCTTCATTTTGTCCTAAGCAAGCCTACATTTGGCTTTGACTACTTATGCTTAGACAAAAACTTACTATATAGTTTATTGATTACATACTGCCATATAACAAACCATTTCAAAACTCATTATTCATAAACTGGAAGGTTCTTCTGCCCTCAGTCAAGCATTTCAGGACTTGTTGAGGCAATGGTTTTTTAACCCTAAAACTGAGAAATGGGTAAAACAGTAGTAGTAAAAGCTCAATCTCCTAGAATGCACAAAAGTAAAAGTATAGCCCCCACACTCACTGTCACAACATCTGATGGGATTAAGGCAGTTATGTCTGGAACCAGTTCATACCGGCTCAACAAGAGTCAATGGTTAAATTTTTAGATATCTGTAAGACAGTTGTTAAATACAAGTATCTATAGGGCTGAAATATAGGGCAATGAACATTTCAATGTAGATGTCGACAGTATAACTACCTCTAATGTTTGCTCCTTAATTTTTAAAAAATAACTTATTTTTGAACAAAGGTAATAAGTACTCAAAACTCATTGTTTTCTAATTATTTTATAAGCTCTTACTATTATCTATGCTATTGAAGTTATTCATGTCTATATTATCTCCCATGGTGGGTAATTATATCAATTACATTCACAGCTTGAAACTGGCAATGGTGGGAGTATTTATGCCCTAGAAATCATAAAATGCTAGAAATCAGGGTTGGTTGGTTTGTTTTTGGAGAGCTAGTTTTTAAACATTTACCATCCCATCGCTGGAATAATAATCCCATTTCAGATTAAGAATGGCACAGGATAAACTTTTTCAAGTAAACAAAATGTGCCAGGGAAAATAGACATCTTCACAATTAAGTGAAGAGAGGAGAAATGAAGAAATCTAAGAAGTATGTCTGTAAGATAACTATAACCTTCCTTGACACATGAAACTGACTAAAATTAAACAGATAAAAAGCTATAATTTGGGGAAAATTACACTTCCTAAAGAACCACCAGCCTGGATTAAACATGAATGTATACTATTTGAGACTTAAAACCAACATGGGATTCCCCAGTTATCTACATGTAGATAGTGAGCTACAATCTCAGTCAGCTCCTAAGTGAGTCATATTCGTCACTGCCCTCTTCAAGCATTGTGGCCAGAGAGAATAAAGGAGAGAAACTCCCAGAGGGTGGACCTAAAGTTCACAGTGAGCAACTGTGTAGGGAGATATACCCTCCCCGCAGACTTATCAAGGAACGTTCCCCACTGAGTCAGGAGACCTTGGTAATGCCTACCCAGTGGAATTTCAAAATTGCTTCAGAAGACTGACTACTGTGTGTCTCCCATTCTTACGCTCTGTGAATGCAAGTGTTGGTATCTTTCACATTAAGTGTTTTCTATCTTTCACATTAATTGTGTGGCATAGGGAATTGGTGAGAGGAACACAGCAAGTAGCCTTCTTAGTCCATAGGTCTCCGGATCAAGAGAAGCCACATTCAAACCCGATATAGAAGCCACTGCTTACCACCTCCTAATGCAGAAGTCATCTTACATAATCAGATATCCTGTTTCTAAAC
>NW_012101288.1:4676852-4686866 GCF_000951045.1 Mandrillus leucophaeus
AAGTATAGCCCCCACACTCACTGTCACAACATCTGATGGGATTAAGGCAGTTATGTCTGGAACCAGTTCATACCGGCTCAACAAGAGTCAATGGTTAAATTTTTAGATATCTGTAAGACAGTTGTTAAATACAAGTATCTATAGGGCTGAAATATAGGGCAATGAACATCTCAATGTAGATGTCGACAGTATAACTACCTCTAATGTTTGCTCCTTAATTTTTAAAAAATAACTTATTTTTGAACAAAGGTAATAAGTACTCAAAACTCATTGTTTTCTAATTATTTTATAAGCTCTTACTATTATCTATGCTATTGAAGTTATTCATGTCTATATTATCTCCCATGGTGGGTAATTATATCAATTACATTCACAGCTTGAAACTGGCAATGGTGGGAGTATTTATGCCCTAGAAATCATAAAATGCTAGAAATCAGGGTTGGTTGGTTGGTTTTTGGAGAGCTAGTTTTTAAACATTTACCATCCCATCGCTGGAATAATAATCCCATTTCAGATTAAGAATGGCACAGGATAAACTTTTTCAAGTAAACAAAATGTGCCAGGGAAAATAGACATCTTCACAATTAAGTGAAGAGAGGAGAAATGAAGAAATCTAAGAAGTATGTCTGTAAGATAACTATAACCTTCCTTGACACATGAAACTGACTAAAATTAAACAGATAAAAAGCTATAATTTGGGGAAAATTACACTTCCTAAAGAACCACCAGCCTGGATTAAACATGAATGTATACTATTTGAGACTTAAAACCAACATGGGATTCCCCAGTTATCTACATGTAGATAGTGAGCTACAATCTCAGTCAGCTCCTAAGTGAGTCATATTCGTCACTGCCCTCTTCAAGCATTGTGGCCAGAGAGAATAAAGGAGAGAAACTCCCAGAGGGTGGACCTAAAGTTCACAGTGAGCAACTGTGTAGGGAGATATACCCTCCCCGCAGACTTATCAAGGAACGTTCCCCACTGAGTCAGGAGACCTTGGTAATGCCTACCCAGTGGAATTTCAAAATTGCTTCAGAAGACTGACTACTGTGTGTCTCCCATTCTTACGCTCTGTGAATGCAAGTGTTGGTATCTTTCACATTAAGTGTTTTCTATCTTTCACATTAATTGTGTGGCATAGGGAATTGGTGAGAGGAACACAGCAAGTAGCCTTCTTAGTCCATAGGTCTCCGGATCAAGAGAAGCCACATTCAAACCCGATATAGAAGCCACTGCTTACCACCTCCTAATGCAGAAGTCATCTTACATAATCAGATATCCTGTTTCTAAACCAGATGATAGAAACGGATTGAATTTGTGAACTGATTCCTTTGAGGAGGCGATAAGTATGTTCAGCATATAGTAAGAGTGTGAACAGGATATGATGTGACCAGAAGTGTAAATGGTGGTAGCCACTATTGCTGTCTACCAAATATTTCCACCTCTTCTCTCATGCATTTGGTGTGACTACATTTCCCCAAATCACTGAAGATGGGTGTGGCCCATGTAACATGCAAGAGAAATATGAGCACCAGTAGCGTAGGTACAATTAAGAGCAGTGAGACATTTCCATCTTCTTTTTTCCCTCTGCCGCAAGGACCAGCAATGTTCCAAACACTGGCTACTTTCTATCAGCATGGGTCCTAGAGAGGATAATATGGACAAAAGCTCCCAGCCAACCCAGAAAACTGTGTAGTATGAGCAAGAAATAAGCCCTGTGGTTTTAAGCCACAGATATTTTGATATAATCTAGCCCATCCTGCCGAGCACAACCACAATTCCATATTTTCTGGCAAAGCATCCCCAGAAGTAGATAACACTGTGTTATATTTGATTACTGAAATACATGCCAAGGTATATTGCATACCAAGAAATGCAACTGAAGGGGGGAAAAGGTTGCCAAATCCAACAAAATAACTTAGAGAAATTTCAAAGCAATGAAGTGCTGGTGTGAGTGAGTTATGCATCATTCAGGACCGCCATTACATTGTCAAATATCAGTTTGTCTACAGTTCACTATGACTCTGAAGAGAAACTGCTTAACTTCTGATGTCAACATGAGATTCAACTGAAAAAAAATTACAAATAGGAATGTAGCAACATCAAAATTGAAGAGCATATCAGCAGTTCGAAAGAAAGAGGATAGCAGTGTCAAAAAAAAAATTCTGAGTCTTAATGATTAAAAATATTTCAGTGTGGAATATGAAGAAGTTCCTTCTTATGTGTATACAAAGTGAACATAATACAATTCATAAATCTAAATACGTCAAAAAGAGCTCTTTTAACAAGTATGACTCAAAATTCAAAATGTCAGGAAAGTATTACTCACATTTCCATTTGCAGGATCATTTCTTCATCCTTAGTGATACATAAAATAATAATGTGTCTTAAAATCAATGTTATGTTAGTATTGATAAAGTAATAGAAAAGTAATAATAATCACTAATAATGATTACAGGATATGGCTAAATGGTAGCATCATCATTTGTATTCAAATTAGCCATTTACTACAAGAGAGTAAAACAATTAGACTTTCAATACATTTTTCTTAATGAGAGAGAACAAGACCCACCCAACAATAAAATAGCTTTTCCCGTATGACTGTGGTTCAAAAATACATATACACACACATACAAACGTACATAATAGAATTTTGTTTTGGTTATTTTGTAAGTGAAGAATGGAGAAAAATGTTTTGTTATGGAGATACTTTCTTGAAAGTTCCAGAGGAATGACATATTGGATGGATAAACGTGGTACCTTGACTTTCCCAAAAGGCATAAATAGAAAATAAATGACTGTAATTCTTCCCAGGGAAATGTTTAAGTAAATGTGATGAAATGCTTTTGAAAGAAAACAGACCGTGAGGAAATACCTATGACAAAGCATCACATGTCATAATAGGTAAAAGGCCCTTATAGATCATCCAGAATGTCTTGTTTGAGCAGACACACAGTGTCTATATTTTTTCATGGGACATTTACTTTGAGAAGTGGCCCCAAGCTCTAGCCGTCCTATACATTGCATTCTCAATCTGCCATGAAAAGTGTGAGCTGATTTAGTTGTTCAGAAACAGGATGCCCAATTAGTTTTCAAAGACACATGCATCAAATCATAGTCACTGTAGAATTTTTTTCTTACCACTACAAGTTTCTCTGATTCCCTTCTCTGACATTTTGAGTCCTTAAAATTGTGCCTGGTCCTTTAGCACTTAATCGCATACTCTCTTGTGCTGGTCGCAAACCTTGATTATTTTCTGCCACCCTCCAATCATACTATAAGTTCTTGAATGTTAAAAATTGGCTTATACTTTTGAAAACCTGGTAATGAGTAATAATAATAATAGCTAGCAGTTATGAAATGTTTACTTTGTGAGTAAACTTTCACAAGGCTACGTGCTTTACATGTGTTCTCTTTATAATTTCCACAATAATCTGGTGACTTAATCATACAGTTAGTTAGAGACTCCAACCTGTGTCCCACTGCATTTTACTGCCACCCATGCAGCTCCCTTGAGTGCATATTAGATCTTCATTAGGGCTATGGACATTTTGATTCAGACGTGCATTAGTATAAATGTCTATCGGATAATCTTCCCTGACATATACTGCTTATCTAGTCCTCCATTCTGGACACTGGTCACCTGGTTTAGATAGCTCTTTTCCAATACTGGGAGTGTCTTTTTTTTTCTTTTTTTTAATTATACTTTAAGTTCTAGGGTACATGTGCATAATGTGTAGGTTTGTTACATATGTATACTTGTGCCATGTTGGTGTGCTGCACCTATCAACTTGTCAGCACCCATCAACTTGTCATTTACATCAGGTATAACTCCCAGTGCAATCCCTCCCCACTCCCCGCTCCCCATGATAGGCCCCGGTGTGTGATGTTCCCCTTCCCGAGTCCAAGTGATCTCATTGTTCAGTTCCCACCCATGAGTGAGAACATGCAGTGTTTGGTTTTCTGTTCTTGCGATAGATTGCTGAGAATGATCGTTTCCAACTGCATCCATGTCCCTACAAAGGACACAAACTCATCCTTTTTTATGGCTGCATAGTATTCCATGGTGGATATGTGCCACATTTTCTGAATCCAGTCTGTCACTGATGGACATGGGAGTGTCTTTTAACTCAGAATTTCATAATCTCGGCAATTAAACCCACATATTTCAAATGGAATCAACTCTCATTACAGAGCTAGAACTATATCAAGTATACGGTATATAGGTACTTGACTACACTGCAGAATGTAACTACAATTAGAATGAGAAAGACAAACAGAAAGAGATTGATACTGAGATTAAGAAAACCCTGAGAAGCTGGGTGATAAAACAGAATTAAAACCTGAATTTACAGACCCAAGGAGTTAAACAGTGTTTATGAGAGAGAGAGAGAGAGAGAGAGAGAGAGAGAGAACTCATTATGATGGTTCAAGTGCAAACTTCCAATATATTCCTGCTCTTTACAATGAATTTATGAAATTCATTGTAGATCAGGCCCATGATTCATCAGCATCAGAATCATCCAGGTTGCTTATTAAACTTCAGATTCCCAAGCACCATCCAATCTTGATTTGGAGAGTGAGGTCTGGAGACTTAACTTGGATCCCTCAATAGCAGACGCTGAGACCAGAATGGATAAGAGAAAATGAGGCAAGGATATGAAGGTACCAACACTGAATACGTTAATGAGCAGGTCACTGCTTCACACACCTGGGGCCGAATCTCTGCGGGTCTGGGAGATGGTAGAGAGCAGTGATTCTCAAATGTTTTGGTTTTGGAATCCCTTTATGCTCTTAAAAATTGTTGATGACTCCAAAGAGTTTTCGTGTGAATTACAGCTATTGATACCTACTATATTAGAAATTAAAACTAATATGTTTTAAACACAAGAATTCATAAGGGTGACATTATCACCTGTCAGGTAGCCTCTGGGATACTTCATTGTACCCTTGTGATAGAAGGAGAGTGAAAGAGGCAAGTGATATCTTGATAGTAGTTCAAAAATAGTTTTGATCTCAAAGACCTTCTAATAGAATTTTAGGGACCCTCCGGAGGTCCCCAGAGCACACTTTGAGAACCACTAGTGTAGAACATTATTTCAAAGTTGTACAATTTGAAGAATATGGACCCTGGGGTATCTGTGTCCCAACTCTCACTCCTGATTGTTTGAGGGCATACTAGCTCCCTGGAACTTCCAGGCTGCTATGCACAGAGGTCGAGCATGTTTGTTTCTAGGTCTAGAGGGAAAGTCCCCAAGCAGAGAGTTAGAGATGCTTGTTGTATAGAGTCTTTGAGGTGTACAGGAAGATGAGATGCCCGGAATATGTGCAGTGCACTGACAGCAGCTGCCACTCCTGCAAACCTCCATGATATTTAATTTAATGCACACTAAAGCTGAAGCACCATTGTTTTAGGGTCTAAAAGAATTATCTCCGATTCCGTTCAACCAGTATTCCCTTTTGTTTTCATCTTTCTAGTCTGCACTGTGACTATTACACTTTTACATAAGAGTTTTCGACATTGCTCTTAGAAAACTATCAGTCTCTCAGTTTACAATGGTTCGAAGTTCAGACTTTACTAATTATGGAGTAGTTCTCAAGTGTATTTCTTATAAGGTTTCAATTTCTACCAATATGCTTTATAAAAATTCTATCATCTGTAATTTATAATTTTAGAATTGACTGTTTTATTCATTTACCACTAAAACTCAACCCTGCCTCTCTGTCTCTTCAACATCCAGTAATCCATGTCTCTGTATTTCTGCTACAGTAGGAGAGAAATTTATAGCCCCTTATATTTTGGTACAAATAATATCTTCCAGATTGGATCCAAAAGGAAAACAGGTCTTCATTATAAAGAAATATTTTTTGTTGATCACTAACATATCACTGTTTGTCCTACAGAAAAGACAGCAAAGTTTCTAAGATCTTGCAACTCCATTCTCAAAATTACTAAAGGAGACAAGATTCAGGTCAGGCTTCTTTGTCCAAAAACAGGAATGGTTATCTGGGTTCCACTTGCCTTGTGCTGGCTGATCCAGAGTCCCTGAGTATGCAGGAATGTGCAGGAGGGTTAGAGGCAGTGGTGTGCAAGCTTGCAAGAGCTGAGTGCACATTGCTTTCCAACTCTGCATCAGCAACGCCTAATTTGTAGCTTGAAACCACTCATGGAGGAAGTACCAGGGGTATTTACACTATGAAAATCGACAAACACTAAAACTCAGACCCTTTTGTTTTCTACTGGCCAGTTGTTAAACTTTAACCTGCACAACACAAGTAAAGAGTTCCAGTAATGTGAGGCTCTGCTGGCATGAGCAGCTTTCTTCTTGTCTAGGTATCTTCTCCAGGCTTATGCTCTCTCCAGTCTATCCAGGACAAACAGAGCTCCTTCTGGGATTTTGAGATACTAGAATGGGCAGGTCACAAATCTTTCAGCAATGGCCACATAATAGCCTATTCTTATGTCTAAGTGATCCCTAAATATACAGAGACATATTTGGAGTTTCCTCCCAGAGTAACACAAGTCCTTCTTTCCGGAGCTCTCCTCACTGCTACAGTACAGAAAGGCTAATGGAAAACCAAAACATCACCCTATTTATCATATTTTCATTCTGTTGGGTGAAGGGGTGTCCCTTTCCTAAAGAACTCCATCCTATGGAGCATCTAAAGAGTCCCCCGTGTATTCTCACAGACACACAGGAGAAGGAGTCAAACCACTGTGCTTATTCTGATCAATGAACTTACCACTCTCACCCCAGGTCAAGAGTCTACATCTTTGCAAGTTCTATCACACAACTCCTCGCATTGCTGTTAATTTTTTTACAGTAGTTAAAATGAAAGGAAGACCATAATTTAGAAACCTGACTACTGTTTATCAGAAAGGTTTTATACTATAAGCCTTTTTAGGTTCTCACCACAACTAAGAGATACTGACTCCTGCCGAGGTATCATTATCAGATAGGAAGGTGAAATACAAAGAAAGTAATTGATCAGGGAGGTGAGCAGCCATGGAACACGGTAGAATAGGACTAACTCCAGCCTCAAAATGAACAGCTTTACAACTCTTCTTTTTTTTCTTTCATGTAGGATTTCTCCTTTTAACAGGAAAACAGTTGGGGTTTAAGTATTGTTCTGCAACTTGCTTTCCTTTGGTTTGTATCTACTCGCAGAATGGAAGTTTGAAAAGTTCTTAAAGACATCTTAATTTTAATTTTTCTTCAAATCATGATTTGTGGTGTGCTTGCATGGTTGTGTGATTCAGGAATGGCTGGCCTCTGTTGATCTTGCTGTCGGATATATCAACCATGAAAAATAACTGCCTCGGCCAGCCAAGTGGCCAAAACAGTTTTTGAAATATTTCCATTGGCCTGAATCATTGAAACAGCCTCTGTCTCCCTCTATAGGCCATGTCTCTCATACCCAGCTACTGATTAATAAATGGAAATCTATTATAAACAAAGATGGTTAAGAATGTGACAAAATTAATGCCTGCCCCCAGGAAACCATGCAAATACAAACCTTGAGTAACAGGTTTTCGGTATCCCTTTCATACAAAGCTGTGATTTGGGGGGAAAAAACACCTTTTCTATTGATGGGCAAGATCAGAATGATCAAAGAAAGTACTAAGTTTGACTCCAGAGGAAAAGGAAGGAAAAAAGTAATAAATGCCCAAGAGAGCATAGACCCAAGTGGGGTGGCTCACTGGATATGACTGTTAAATATTCATTCCATCCTCTCACACACGTGCACACACACACACACACACACACACGAAGAAATCCACAAGCTCCAGGTAAAAACAATGTTTCAATAAGACACTCAGGTCTCTGATCACATTCCTATTGGCTTATTACATTATTGGATGAGCTGATTTTGTTCCACACCATTCCTATCATGACAAAACATAATGCTATTTGCCTCCTCCCCACCTAAGCTAACATGGTACATGCTGTCCCACATTACAGAGCCTTCTCTTGACAGCTGTAATCAGAAAAAGTAAATACAATTCTGCAGATACTTTTCACATAGTATTTAAGGGGAAGTCTGCCTGGCCTTTTCAGCACCAGGAATAAGAGATGCACCCACTAAGTCTTCAGAACTCAGATCTCTTCCTTCTAATCAGCTCAGACAGAACAAAAGAAATCAAGAGAGAGTTGCTGTAATGTACAAGTGCGTGTCTATGCATTTAATGGCTTGATGTTAAAGAATTAGAAAAACAAATTGTTCTGATGTAGATACACAGATTTTACCCTCCAATCTCTTCTCATCTGGATAGCACCACTCTCTCCATCATTTCCACAAATAACCTCTTGACAGCACAGAATATTTCCAAATATCTCACTCCTTTCAAATGTATTTATGCAAACAAATTTCACCCAAAGGGAGAATTTTGGCAGCTTCTTGGAGTTGACTAAAATTTTAGGGCAACAACATTTAACAAGAATATATTGAGCCTCTGCTAACAGCACAGTAAGAGGCAATGTAGTGACAGTTGAGAGCCCAGGTAGAAGTAGGTTTGAACATTAGCTCTGTCACTTACTAGCTATGGACTTTAATCAAGGCATATAATATTTCTGTGCATTAGTATCTCATATAGAAAATGGAAATGTAATACTCACCCATTGGTCAGCTATATGAGGATTAAATATGATAATTCATGTGAAAGCTTAACACTGGACCTGGGAGCATTTCATGAATTATCAATATTGCTACATGCTATGCACTTAAGATCCAAAATGAATAGAAAAAGATCAGTGCTCTTAAGCACTGCGAGTCTGATAATGAGGGTCTACTTCATTATATGAGGCCGGGTTGGAACCATGAAAACCAAGAGACAGAGTGGAGGAGTTTTGTGAACAACTTTTGGGGTACCTTCCCAGTCTCTAACACCCCACTCCACTCACAGGAGTGGCTTCCAACAGTCACATCTATGCCACACAACACTTCCCTCTAACTTTGGCTCAGTCGATTCAATCAGGGAAGGACATTTGACTAAGGCCAGGACAATGAGATTCTAAATATTAAACTCCCAGGACTTTAGAATTTAGAATCTCAACCAAGAGTGTTGAGCAAGTCCTTGTGGGTAGCCTAGAACAATAACACATAAGCCTAGGAACAAGCATGTGGAATGAAGGAGAGAAATTTGGTCTTCAGAGAAAGTGGGTCACTCAGCAGATTAAGAAAAAAAAAAGACGAGAATAGAGAAAAACTAGTCTTTGCAGTCTGAGGCCTAACTACTTTCTGCTTTTAAATTATTTGAGACATTCCTAAACACACATAATATTTTCCCCTTTCTTGCTAATGCTAGAGGTGGTTGGTTTCTCTTACTCTCTGAAAAATAATGTCAGGTGGAAGGTTTGCTTTCCTTTTGGCCAAAAAATGACCACTGAACAGAGGCCCCCAGGAGACAGCATAAGGGCCACAGGCTTCAGTGCTTCTGGTCTTAGCAAGTTTGTTCACTAAACTTCCCCCAGTAGATATATTAGGCCTTACCTATGCTCACATCTCCCAAATCCGGGCCAGACTGCTCCTCTGAACGCCATACCTACAACTTTAATTGCATACTAAAACTAATCATCATCATCAGTGAAGCACTGCTCTAGGCATTTTGCATATAATCATTTTATATAATCTTATAACAACATTATTCCCATTTTACATATGAGAAAACTAAGGCTTGCAGAGTTTAAGTGACTCACCCAAAGACTTAGGGAAGTAAGGGAAATGATTGAAAAGTGTTGGACTCCACCCCAAGTTTGAACTCTTTTCTCTTCACTACGTTTTGTTTATTGTTAGTTTTTTGTTTGTTTGTTTTTGTATTTTTTGAGATGGAGTCTTGCTCTGTCACCCAGGCTGGAGTGCAGTGGTATGATCTCAGCTTACTGCAACCTCTGCCTCCCACATTCAAGCAATTCTTGTGCCTCAGCCTCCCAAGTAGCTGGGATTACAGGCATGCACCATCATGCCTGGCTAATTTTTTTTTTTTTTTTTTTTGTAGGGACAAGGTTTCACCA
>NW_012101288.1:4686916-4705104 GCF_000951045.1 Mandrillus leucophaeus
TAGGGACAAGGTTTCACCATTTTGGCCAGGCTGGTCTTGAACTCCTGACCTCAAGTGATCCGCCCACCTCTACCTACCCACTGTTTTGTAATAGCTCCTCAAGGATGTCCCATAGCTTCTCATGGTCAATGAATTATAAATGAATTCACTGGATTGGAAGTGGCATGGAAAGAGTTTAAATCCTGGTCCCATTTCCTAACATTGCATGATCCATAGCAGTCATTTAAACACCCTCAGGTTCAACTTCTTCATCAGCAAACTTGGTCAATAGTAGCTGTCCTACCTACCTACTTAAGATTGTCGGGGAGATGAAGGAAGTTGATACATAGGAAAGCACTATATAAATACTGAAAAAGTATGCCAATGATATATCATTATTATCATTTAGACTTCATGGTTTCAGCATAATTAAGATAAAAACACCTAATCTACATCCTTTTCAGAATCTTTGTGATACCTAAAGACTTAAAATAAAATGTGTGTGAAAACACCTCATAAACTCTGAAATGCTATGTAAACTTAAGAGATTAGCATATTAAGTTAACCTTTAATCATTGCAAGATTGAATCAGATGGTCCCTGACCTCCTAAAGTTTGTAATTTCTTAGAGAAGGCAGAAAGTTTAAGAAAGTAAGGACATCAAGCTTTAAATATGATATGCAAATTATCCAATGAAAATGTCTTTATCTGCCTCTCTTACTATTGGTCTCTGACTTTACCTTTACTTGAAACCTTCTCTAAACCCCTTGTGCAACCACTTCCTGTGGTGCTATGTGACTGCCTTCTTAGCTTTATGTATAATTGAAGGCAAGTATTTGTTTATGTGTCCTCAGTCTCCTCTAGACTATGGTTTGGTTGGCAGCAAGGTTTATGGCTTATTCTTTATATCATCAGCACCTAGCCATGTTCACCAGACTCAAGGTTCAGTAAATTCATCCATTCATTCATTTAACAAATACTCACTGAGCACCTACGAGGTACAGATACTGAATATGCATTGTTGAATAAATAGAAAACCCCTCCCTCCAGGAATTTGCATTCTAGTTGGGATGGAGCTGGAGAATAAACAAATAAGTAAAATATATACTATGAGAGATGGTAGTAAGCATTGTGGAAAACAGTAGGTTAGAAAAGAGAAACATGGAGTATGAGATGGGGAAATGGTTTCAGTTTTAAAGAGGGCTGATAGGGAAGGGCTTAGGTGGCTGTGTTCATTCCTATTACTGTCATAATAAGTTACCACAACCTAAACAATACAGATCCTAAACAATACAGATCCATTGTCTTAGAGTTTGGTAGGTCATAAGTCTAATAGAGGTCTCACTGGGCTAAAATCAAGGTGTCATAAAAGTTTTATTCTTTTCTAGAGGCTTGTATTAGTCCATTCTCACACTGCTATAAGGAAATACCCAAGACCGGGTAATTTATAAAGGAAAGAGGTTTAATTGACTCACAGTTTCACATGGCTGGGAGACGCCAGGAAACGTACAATCATGGCAGAAGGGGAAGCAGGCACAGGGCGGCAGGAGAGCATGTGAGCAAGAACAAGGAAGTGCCACATTTTAAAACCATCAGCTCTCGTGAGAACTCACTATCACGAGAACAGCATAGCGGAAACTGCTCCCATGATCCAATCACCTCCCACCAGGTCCCCCCCTAAACACGTAGGGATTATGGGGATTACAATTGGAGAAGAGATTTGGGTGGGGACACAGCTAAGCCATATCAAGGCGCTGAAGGAGTATTCATTTTTTGCCTTTTCCAGCTCCTAGAAGTCACTCACTTTTCCTTACTTCCTATTCCCCTTCTCTCATCTTCAGAACCAGCAGTGTTGCATCTCTCTGAATGTTATCCTGTATTTGCATCTCCTGGCGCAGCTTCTTCTACTTCCCTCTTCTTCTTTTAAGGGCTCATAATTACATTGAACACACCGGAATAAATCCAGGCTTCTTCCCCTATTAAAGTCAATGGATTAGCAATATTAATCCATCTCCAACCTTAATCACTCTTTGCCATGTAACATAACATCTTTACAGGTTCCAGAGCTTCTTTTGGAGGCCATTATTCAGCCTATCATAGTGACACTTGAATCAAGATGTAAACAGGGTAAGGAATGAAGCTTTGTGGATATTTAGGAGGCAGAGCTTTCCAGGAATAGGGAAAAGTGAAAACTGAGGCACTTATGGGTGTTTACTCTTGGGATGTTGGAGGAACAGCAAGGAGGGATGTATAACTTGAACAGAGTGAGAGAGTGGAAGGAGATGAAGTCAGAAATGTAAAAAGGGAAGATACTGCAGTGTCTTGTAGGCCTTGTAGATGACTGAAGGACCCTGAGTAAAATGGAAATAACTGAAGGAAGTTTACCAGGAGAAAGGCATGACCTGGCCGAAGTTTTAATAGCATCCTGCTTGCTACTCTGTTGAGAATTTACCGTAGTAGTCAATGTCAGAAGCAGGAGACCAGTTAGGAGACCAATAAAAAAACAAAATGGTGAGAGATAATAGTGACTTGAACCTGAATCCAGCAGTGGATATGGCGAAAAATGGTCAGATGCTACAAATATTTTGAAAGTAGAGCCAACAGGGTTTTCTGATAGAATTAGTTATTGGGTGGGAGAGAGAGGCCTTGATTGGCTTAAGCACTTGGAAGGGTAAATTGCCTTTTACCTGGATAAGGATAACCACAGGAGGAACAGATCCTTAGAAAAAGATTAGCTCAGCCTGGGATATATTAGGTTTAAAATTTTTATCAGGTAATCAAGTGGAGATGTCAAGTAGGCAGTTAGAGGAAGCCAATATATGTTATTTAAATCTATTTGATACACAAGGAAATGAATGAAATAGGAAAAAAAAAAAAAAAGGTTTAAGGTTGAATAAAATTTAAAGGAAGGAGAAAATGAAGAGTCAGGTTTTTTTGTTTTGTTTTGTTTTTGTTTTTGTTTTTGTTTTTTTTACAAAATCTTTTAAATTCCAGTGCCTAAGGCAATTTGCTAGAGTATAAACAAGAATGGATTCTCAAACGTTAGCTGTAAGGCTCTGGAAACAAGTGACAGAGCATAATATGGAGAAACCTTATCAGTAATAACATCAAATCTAATTTGTCATCCTGAAAGCCTTGCATATAGTGTTAGTGTTAGGGATACGTAAACTCCAAACACTGGAGAAATCAGTTAGGAAAAAAAAAAAAGACAAGACATAATACATTGGAACCTAAAGCTTTGTTTTGTCCGAAGAGCTTAAACTACTTATTTCCACTATGGAGAAAGAGTAGTAAACCTGAAGATAATTATTTAAAATGTAAAGGTGTGACAACAATTGACTGTCTTGTCATTCTATTGTTAAAATCTCACAGAATTGCAGAACTTCATTTTTGGAGGAGTCATCAGTAGACAGCTTACATCTTAAGCACTCAGTACACAGTACATAGCAGATGCTCAGTAATTGTTCTCTGAATGAACTACTGATTCTAGTCCAACATCCTCGGATTATATGTTAGAATAATAACACTAGCACCTTTTCACACACACTTCTGGGATCCACTCTCCCCATTCCTCAGTTATTTCATAGGAGCTGCCGTATTCCTACATGAACTCATGCTTCTCTGGCCACCGTTAATTTATTCCACCATAAGTATCTAGCCCAAGCTGGGCCAACCAGAGCTTTTTCCTTTGTTTAATTTAATTTTTTAAAATTAGAGATGAAGTCGAATTATATTGCTCAGGTTGGTCTTGAACTCCTGGCCTCAAGTGATCCTCCTGCACATCTCCCTTGAGTCTCTGTGAGCAGGACTGCTCTCAAATCACAGCTGAGACATGGGTGGTAATGGATGTGTTAACTAATTTGTGGTAATCGTTACACAATGTATGTGTGTATCAAATCATCACGTTGTACACCTTGAATGTAGTCCGTCTTTACTTTTCAATTAAATATTTTAAAATTTAAAAAGAGAAAAAAGTCAGTGAATCAGACCTAGTATCATTGATCACCTACTTTTCATTGTTTCTGAGGCTTAGATGGCTCCCTGTCCTTGAGTTTTGTTGTTCAACATTTTATTGGAATCCATGAGTCAGTTAATTCCCTTTAATTGGACTTCTCTCATTTACAGCCTAATGACTTGCAACCTAGAACTCATACAATGAAAACCTGAAAATCAGAGAAGTGAAGTCTTTTATTCACAGGTGATATCCATAATTAGTGAGAGAGTTAGGAATCAACAGAGATTTTAGTCCCCCACTTAATTCCCTTTGGAATCTCCCCACTGAATAATATAATCCAAGTGATGAATTCTACCTTAAACTATTTCCCATATCTATTCACTCCATTTCCACTGCCACCTCCCTAGTCCAAGCAACCATCATTTCTCACCTGCACTACTGTTTTCATTGTACCAAGAATAAAACCAAAATGCTTTAAAATGTTATGCAGTGCTCTACCATGCTTACTTTTCTGACCTCAGCCGCCTCTTCACATCACTCAATGTGTTCCAGCCATGCAAGCCTTCTTTCAGTTTCTAAAACTTGAGTTCTTTCTCCCTTGGAACACTTGTATAGCTATTTTCTTTTTCTGGAATGTTTCTCCCTTGACTCTGCATGACTAACTCCTCAACTTTCACTTCCCTGGCTGCTTGTGAGGACATCCTCCACCACCTATTAAGTAGGATCCCACCCTTTCTTCACTATCTCAGCACTTTGTATTTTTTATAATACTTTACTTTATAATACTTTGCACAATTTTGAATTTGGATTAACATCGTGTTTGCTTTAAAAAAAAAAAATCTCCCAGTAACCTATAAGCTCCATGTGGGCAGGGAATTTATTTGTGTTCCTCACCACTACATACTCATGTCTCAGCCAAAAACATAGCATTCAACTTGACTCCTCAATATCTCTCACACACTATATCCAACCCATTAACAAATGCTGTTGGCTCTAGTTTAAAAAATGTATTTCAAATATGGCCACTTCTCTTCATCTCAGCCACTACCACTGTAGTCTACATCAATATAATCTCTCACACGGACTGAAGTCATTTCCTCCTAGAAGGTCTTCCTACCTCCTCTATTGATCTCCTAAACCCTACTACTCCAAAGCAGCCTAGAGATTCTCTTAAAACATGAATATTGTATCATTCTCTTTAAAACATTCTGTTGTCTTTCTATTATTAAAAAAAGTATCCAAAACTTGCAAATAAGGAAAGAGGGTGATTTTATGTTCTTTCAATATGAGGCATTATTGAGGCTTACCTAAGAATTGTTTAATTATCAAGGAGAACACACCTTAATTTGTCCTTGATACTTACTTTTCACATAAAGCCCAAATTTTAGGAAGTGGCATGTTAAATCATAGATTTCTGTCTGATATAAAAGATAAACCCAAAGGTTACAGTTATATTGTCCTCTATGATATTAACCAGTGCATATGTATTAGCAAATTTAAGTTCAAAATTATTTTATATGAAAATTTAAATCACCATTCCTCCAATTCTCTTTTGAACCAGCTTTGCCATCTTACAGGTTACCTTATTAATTAATGAGTAGCATAAACACATTTGATACATGGTTATTTTATATTTGCATAAGAGTCATTCCAAGATTTTGAAAATTAAACTTGACAGTTTTGAGGTTCTCACCAAGATGTCCAAGTTGACTTACCTGTTGGAACCAGTGAAACTATAGTTTTCCAAAAAAGCATGTGATAGACATTTTAAGCTCAAACACATCTCTTTTTTTCTCCTCAAATGATACTCAAAACACACTAGAAGTTTATCTTTTTTAAGTCTTTCTCTGACTCTGTGTTTTTGTTTCTCATTCTGGTTCTTGGCTAGGTTTGGTTCTGGTTTCATGATGCCCCACTCAATTTCAGATGGATTATTTTATACCGTAAAATATACCAGACTGGACCTCTCCGGACTTTAAGTTTAATAAATTAATTATTAGACTACTAATAATATTATCTGACATTCATCAAATGTTTATTATGTACCAGGTGCAAATACAAGCACTTTAACCCTATGAATTATTTAATCCTCATATCAACTTTAAAAAGAGGTATTATTATTTCCATTTGACAGATGGAAACATGCATGCACACATATACTTTTTTATTTTTAGTTGGTTTATAAAGCAGTTTCCACATACATTACTTCACCTTGATAAAGACTCTATAAAATTGAAAGTGTCATAATTCTTATTCCATTTTACAGATGGGGAAATACAGATCCAGATATCAGATGACTCGTCTGAGGTCCCAAGTTTTCTGCTTTCAAATATAGTATTTTTGCTTCCATACTATACTCTCTTAATATAAATGAGCAAAAATAAAAACAAAGACATCACAACAAAACCCCAAAAAACTAAAAACAAAGAAGTTGAGGACTATACTCAGGAAAGAAATTACTTAGGTTAAATTTTAGATAATTACCTTAGATAAATCACCAAGAGCCAACTGAATTTTTTTTTAAATGCTAAGTCTTCATTATAAAAATGTCTGCCACATTTAAAATAAATAAACACAACATACACATTAAAACCAGAATATTGAACAGAATCTTTTTATTTTACCTTGGATAGCACAAAGTTTTTTTCTAAACTACTGTATGTTGAACATATCAGCAGTTGTTTTTGGTAACTTTTGAAGTGAACCAAGAAAAGTCAATTTTAAAAATATATATATATTGACAAGTTACCACTATTGTTCTTAAGAAATTATGGCTCTAACTTGATCGAGCTCCAAAGGGGCTTCAATTAAAGTAAATCTCTCTTTGCAGGATTTAAAAATTAATGTTCACCAGACTTCTTGCCAACTCCACAGGAAGAAGTAACTTAAAGTCCAAAAATATGCTTAACATTAGATTCAAGTTACATGTCAATCTGAATGGAGTGAATATAATAACCCAACAAAATTGAACCTGAATTGCCCTAAGAGAATCTATAGATTCACTAAGGAATTCTACTCCACATTGTCATAACTGAGATTAGGAGATTCCTATTAAGGGCAAAACAAGACAAGATTTCAGAATCACACTGAAAAGTGCTTCTATTGATCAAGAATGGAGTTTAAAACTACTAAAATTGAAATAATACCAAATGGTTATGAACTTCTAAATCTACCCAACTCAACTCTCCTGCTCTCTTAAAGAAGATAGTGGATGGCTACATATTTGGATGGTGATTAACCTTTTATTTCTTCCTTCTTTCAAATTATATCCTAAAACACTTCTGCTACTTCTATAATATTTTTGTGCTTGTGATATTAAAAGTTCCTATTTCAGTTTCTTCTTCAAATTACAAACCTCATCATTCTGCTTTAGTCATCCAGGAAAAAGTATTGATTAATGAATTGGCTATAGTGTGTGAGAGATATTGAGGAGTCAAGTCTATGCCAGATTTTTCTCTTTTTTTTTTTTTTTTTGCTAGATTCAATATATTTCAAAAGGCAACCTATTTTGCTGCCAATGTTTACTGGCATATTGTGAAGAAAACATGCATTTACACACACACACTCTCACACATATACAGTAATATGTGACAAAGGCTAACTCGTATTCCTCATAGAGGTTTTCTCTGACCTTTTTTATAAGGCAACCACCACCCCTCTGCCCTTATGGAAAAACACTATCAGCCACACTTCTATGAGATTAATACTAATCAGACCTGTAGCCATTTTTATGGCTTAAAGTTTACATTAACCCCAGGGTGGACACAATGGAAACAGTAGGTAGAGGGGAGTGATATAAAAGAAATCAAGGCATCACCAGGGCCAACATCAAGAATTTTATTTATTTATTTATTTTTTTATTGAGGATAGGGGGAAAACTGGAGATAGGTTGATAAACCTGTTTCATGTGGCTTTACCTTCCAAACTTTAGAGACTGAGATTTGTATTCAAACAAACCTCAGTTCAAATTCTGTCCTTATGAGTACTATAACCTTTAAAAAATTTTTATTCTCTTAAGCTTCAATTTGGCTCACTTGTCAAGCTGAGATAATAGTACTTGCCACACAATACCAAAACCGCAAAAATTAAGATAATACATGTAACAGACTTAGTGAGATTCCTGGCACATAATAACTACGTTGGAATGGTAGATATGGTTATGATTATTCATGGTGGTTACCAAGTATTTATTCACTCATTCAACAAAGAATAATTAAGCTTATACTAATGTATTTTCTCAATTCTGAGACCAACCTTTTTTCACATTTCAGCAATCAAAGCGCATTTAATATACATAATGGCTTTTTTCTTCTGCAAAGATGTCTATTAACTTGCTGATATATCATAAAGTGACAATGTCCTAGGTCTAGCCACTGTGCTAGAAAGTGGAGGGTGACAAAAATAAGTAAGAAAGCCCCTGCCCTTTTTACAGACCGTGATGCCTGGCAGAGAGGCCACATGACTTCAGCCTTCAGCTTCAAAATTCTAAGCTACCACTGCATGCTTCCATATGCTGTTCCAATTGTTCCAAAAACTGGGGGTATCACAAACCGCTTTGAGAATCTCATGAAAGTTGTGGGCTTTCTCTACAGGACAAAAGTACACATATATATGAGTTTTACAAAGAATCTTAGGAGTTTTGTAGACTCTCCAAAGACAATCCTCCGTGGTGTCCCCTAAAAGAATTTATAAAACGTAGGTAAGAATCCCTGCTTGCCCTCTTAGGAAAATTCCCCAGTTATTCTGCAAGTCACTTCTATGATACTACAACCCTTGGAGTTTAAGCATAAGTACGCCCTGAAGATGAGGAGTGGAGTGCAAAGCTAGGAATCACCAGCTCAAAGAGTCCTTGACAACAGTTTATGTTGGGCTAGGAGCCAAAAGAATCCAATATAAGAAGAGAGAAAAGGGGGTTTACATCAGCCTTAGGAAAAACAATGTACAACTCATTACTTTCTTTATTCATTTAGCACAAGTCAACCAACCACAGTATCAATGTCTGATTTATTCCCCCACTATGATCACCCATCTTTGTAGCCTCATGATCACTACTCCAAATCTAGACTCGTAGTTTGGCTGCATCTCAAGACTTTCACCATAAATGTCAATTTAAATGCACATTTTCTAGAAGGATGACAAAATTCAAAACATTCTATTTTCAGGAAACTAATGTGCAAACGTACCATTATAATATCCTTTTTATCTACAATTTATAAAACTCTGGTCAAAATGTTTGTCTAAAAAAATTCCTGGCGGGATGCTGACATGAGCCTCCAGGCTCTCTCTTCTTTAACAAAGGCAATTCATCAGGCTACGCACAAAAACACCCAAAAGTCTGCAGTGGTTCTCTTTAAATAAAGGCTTGAAGCACGTAGGGGCCTTTTGTAGAAAGAGAAATAGAGGAGATCCCCAAGGTCGGGGTGCTGTACACAGAACAAGGATCTTAAAGCAGGAAGAACTCATTTGTGACATGGTCATTGCAAGGGCAGAGATGAATAAAGCCAGAAACCACACCTGGACTCCAATGTCTAATTATCGAATACAATCAGGAAGAATGAAAAATCTATAGAAGACTAGAAATGGACATTAAAGTTGGGTATTGAGTCAAAATTTGAAACAAAGGAAGAAATGTCATAATTTAGAATATAAATGGTGGGAAGAGAGTGGGTAAAATGGGTGGTGGGAGCCTGATTTGAGAGATGATCTCAGACACCATCTGGATTTTGCAGTTTGTTTTAATGATTAGTTGAGATGTGTTGGTTGTAAGGATGGACTTGGCTTAAAAACCTGAAAATGGGGTCATAAAAATGCTTTTTTAAATATGCATGACTTTTTTAATAGCAGGGTACTTTTAAAAGCTATAGAAAAATCTAATGGTGCATTGAATTCTGAAACAACACATTGAATTTGGAATATCTTGGCAGGTTCCAACAAAGCTGAATATTTCAGTAATATTCATGATACTGTGTCCTATCTAGTGATTATTTCCCAGTAGCTCATAAAGCCAGGGTGTGTTTGTAAATAGAGCCACATTCTTTCATTTGTGACTCCTTTCTCTGTACACACACACACATACACACACACACATACACATTTATATATACACATTAAGACTACACACAGATATATGCAGTCATATGTCTTCTTCTGATTTAAAAATAAAAAAAAAAAAACATATTGCTGGGCCCTAGGCATCTCATGCATCATTGTAGTAAATTGACCCTGGTTGTAAACACTTTTTCAGTTCTTGGTGGAACCCAATTCCTGAAGCTGAGGCTGAAAACACAGACTCTAGGATCTAAACTCAAGGGGAAAGGGTTATGGAGATAAGATATAATGTGGAGTATTATCTACACCTGCCACAAAAGGGAGATGGAGCATGTCATCTCTTGATGTAAGATTTTTGGCTAAAAATATACCATGTTTAAAAACAACTAAAGAACATGTCTCAAAAGCAAATGCACAGACGATACCTTGGTGATTCTCTACCAGAGGTGAAATAACCCCACTGGGGGGCTCCTGAGTAAGTAGGAGGGGGCTGGTTGTCATAATAACCAGGAGGAATTTGCTACTGCCCTGTAGGGGGTGAGAGCCAAGGAGGTTAAATGCCCTACAATGAGTGAACAGTCCATGCGACGAAAAATGGCCTGGACCGAGATGCTAATATCACCTCTATGAAGAAGTCAATCAGATTGACTTAGAAGACAATGTTTAATAAAGACAGAAAGAACAAGAGACTTTTATCTCTCTTAGTTACATATGAACAAACCAGGAAATAAAATGTTCTGTTGAAAGATGGCTAATGATTTAAAGTAATGTTAATTGTCACTTAACCTCTTTGTGACAATTCCTTCATCTGTAAGTGGGAATGATAGTAATTATTTCATAGATCTATTAAGATTTCATTGAGTTAATATATTTAAAGCATGTTCAATAATACCTGGCACATAACAATCCCTAAATAAGGCTTATTTTATTATTTCTAAGAAAAAAAATTGAACTGTAAAATTTTCCTTTGAAGAAAAGTAACTTTTAACTTTGCTTTTGAACAGAAGTCAACCAATATGTGTTCAAATAGCCTTGCTTCCATAATGAAAAGCTTTTCACCATTACCATAGATGTTTTTCTCCTCTCTAGCTCCCTAACTCCACCCATCCACAGAAATGTGCAGGGAATGTCCTTTCCACCAGACCCCAGTGCTTCTCCAGGCAGAGACGACACAGCCCAAGGGGATTGAGAAAGAACAAGCTGTCTCTGCCAAAACCTGTCTCCCAGAAATCATCAGACCTGCTCTGGCCCCAGCTGGACTCTGAAGCCACAACTTAGGTAATTAGCAGTGGCCTTTGCCAACCTGCTGAGTTCACAACTCCTGGTTCTGCGCTGCTCCAGAGCCTCCTGAGTCAACTCCGATGCCACGGCATATGGTCTGCAATTTTGCCTGGGGTTCTTTGTTGGGGATGGCTCCAAGGAGTTTACAGGAGATGCAGCCTATCGGTACCACAGGACCTGACATCTCCCATGTTGCGGACTGGTCCCTTAGTATCTCCCAGGACACTGCACAGATGGTGCAGGTATAGTCATTTGATTTAACAGGACTCTCCAGCTTAATTTCACCACAAATGAAGAGACTTGGAAGATTTTCAGAGTACAAAGCTAATGACAGTTTGGGGAATCCCATAATTTACAGGGTGATTATGTCTAAATCCATTGACAAAAACAAGACATATAAACAAAAACCTAGTTTTTAATCCCAGGAGCCTAATTGCAAGTCAGTACATCAGTCCTAACAATGAGGGGGTTAGAGGGACCTGAATCCAAGGTGAAGAATGTTTTCTAAACTCTACTGCAGGCTCCACATCCACCTAAGGAAAAAAGAAATATCCTGACTCTGTAGAAAAAGTATATTCCCTTTTAATCGTATGTGCCAATAAGAAAAAGTAATTAAAATTGGTTAGAATCTTGGCTCTACTACTTACAAGGTATGAGATTTATGCAAGTTTTTAGACTTCTCTGAGGTTCAATTTCCTCCTTGTTGATTAAGATAATAGTATTGACTGCCTCATAAGATTGCCATGAAGACTAAATGTGATAATGTAGTTCAGTATTTAATAAGTACTTGGCACACAGAAAATCCTCAATAAAAATGACCATTATTATAACTATTATTATTTTCATTAGCATCATGTTCATTACTTTTCTTTTCTTTTTTTTTTGAGATGGGGTCTCACTCTTGTTGCCCAGGCTGGAGTGCAATGGCATGATCTTGGCTCACTGCAACTTCCGCCTCCTAAGTTCAAGCAATTCTCCTGCCGCAGTCTCCAGAGTATCTGGGATTACAGATGCCCACCACCATGCCTGGCTAATTTTTATATTTATAGTAGAGACGGGGTTTCACCATGTTGGTCAGGCTGGTCTCAAACTCCTGACCTCAGATGAACCATCCCCCTCGGCCTCCCAAAGTGCTGGGATTACAGGCATGAGCCACTGTACCTGGCCTCGTTAATTTTTTTATTACATTGCCTCTCAATCAAATAATTATGGGTTCACTATTTTTTAATTTACCAAATATTGATTGACCACCTACTCTGTGTTAGGGACTATCCATGATGCAGACAGATAAGTTCTCTTCTCTAATGAGGTTTATACTCTTGTGTGTGTGTGTGTGTGTGTGTGTGTGTGTGTGTGTGTGTTATAATATAATATACATATTTGGTCTTTGTCCCTAATCTGGTTCCTAGCACAGAGATCCTAAAACACAGTTTCTTGAATGATAAAAGTATCTTTTATTATTCACACCGGAAGCAGTAGCTCATGCCTCCAATTCCAGCACTTTGGGAGACCAAGGCAGGCAGGTGACCTGAGGTCAGGAGTTCGAGACTAACCTGGCCAACATGGTGAAACCCCATCTCTACTAAAAAATAGAAAAAATTAGCTGGGCGTGGCAGCTTACACCTGTAGTCCCAGCTACTTGGGAGGCTGAAGCAGAAGAATCACTTAACCTGAGAGGCGGAGGTTGCAGTGAGCAGAGATTGCACCACTGTACTCCTGGGTGACAGAGTAAACCCTGTGTCCAAAAAAAAAAAAAAGTATCTTTTGTTATTCATAATGAGTTCCTTTTGACCATACCTGAGCTTATGCTAAGCAGATGACTCACGGTGAGAGTGAGAGGGGAACAAGGAAGGAGCTAGATAGCTTCAGGATGAGGGCTGGTCACACCAGAAGAACCAACCACATGATTAGAGGGTTAGAATTTTCAGTCCCCAGCCTCCAGAGAGAGGAAAGGGGCTAGAAATTGAGTTCAATCACCAATGGCCAATAATTTAATCAATCATGTTGCCTACATAATGAAGCTTTCATTAAAAATCTGAAACAAGGAGTCTAATGAAACTTCTGGGTTGGAGAACTTGTCATCATGAGGGAGGGTGGCACACCCAAAGTTCTGTGCTCCACCTGCCACCCCACTTCCCACTCCCTTCCCCTCCATTGTGTGTGCATGTGCATGCGCACGCGCACGCGCGCGCGCGCACACACACACACACACCCCCCAAACCTTGCCTTATCCATCTCTTTCACTTGGGTGTTTCTGAGTTGTGTCCTTTATAATAAACCATATGGGAACCTCCATATTTGTAGCCAGCTCAGACAGAAGTGTGGGTAGACTGGGCACCTTGTTTGTGTTTGCATTGGAAGCGGGAGCATTCTTGCAAGACTGAGCCCTTAAACCCTGGGTAGTTAATGTCAGAAGTGAATTGAATTGAATTGTTGCCCACTCTGTTGCTGTCAGAGAATTAGAGAATTGGTTAGTGTTTGGGAAAAAACTACACAATGTGTGTATTGGGGGTGGTGGCCAGAGATAAGCAACGAACAGACAGATAGGACTCTGTCCTTTTACAAAATGATAAATGCTGTGATAAAAATGATAGAGTGGTACCAACAAGAGTAACAGATGTGGTGGCCACATTTGATAGGGTGGTAAGGGAGGCCTCTCAGAAGAGGAAACACCATGCTAAGTGCAACGAGTATATGGATCATTGAAACCCTAAGCACTATGCAGTATATTGTTCATTTTATGGAAAAATATGCTGAAGGAGAGTGAGATTAATCATTTGCCATGATCACACAGCAAAAAAATGGTAGAGCTAGAATTCTAACTTAATTCTTTCTTATCATCCCAACATCCCGTACCTATTTCAATCTGGTCCATGCTGTCCAGTAGAACGTCCCAGGGACAGTTCAATTTCTGTGCTATCCTCTGGTGCATATGTGACTACAGAGTGCTGGAAATATGACTACAGAGACTGAGAAACTGAATTTATTTTATTTAATTTTCACCATTTGAATTCAAACAGTAACATGTAGCTAGTGGCTTCTATCTTGCACAGTGAAGGTCTAGGATTTCTTTCTTGTGTGACACCTCCCATCACTTGGGTTTCTTCCTGATGTTCTGAAGCTTTCTGGACTCCACTTTCTAAGAAAGACGTCGTCTGGCAGCAAACACACCTGCTAACGATTAGCTACATTCAACCCCCCACAGGCCTGTGTCATTATAATTAGTCACTGTGTTCCAAAAATGGATATTGATTATCTGTCTTTATTTCATTTTATATTTTACATACATGTTTTTTAATGTTAAAAAAACTGCAATGTTTTAGGCACACCCAAATGCCAGAAGCCTATTAAACCAAAGGTGCAAAGGAGAATGCTGATTGAGACCACATGGGTATTTTCTTAGAACAAACCTTAGAGAAAAGAAAGGCAGTGTGAAGGGAAAGCCTCTGCCTCACCAAATGGCTGCAACTTTAATTATCAAGAAGTAAGCGATGTTGTCAGGCAAACCTCACAGACAGTGATCATGGATGGATTGACTTATTTTACTCTTTCTGCATCGAGTCCCAAAAGCAAAAATCAGCCCTGCAAACAATAAAACAATGCCACAGTCCAAAACCATACTCTGGAACCTTCTGTATTCTGATTGACTGACATGAGTCATGCTATGTGAACAGAACACAGCTCATGTGTGATTCAAAATCCATGAGTTTCAGACCTAGCACAGCCACCCAAATTTGCTAAATGACTTGGGAAAATCATTTACCTCTCTGAGCTCAGCTTACACATATGTAGAATGAAAATAAAAACAGAACCAGCTGTTTTGGTGTTTGTTGAAAATTAAATGAGATGATAATTGTGTAGAATGTAACATGACATCTGATATTAATATCGAATATGCAAAATGAAGAGATTGAGAAGGGAAAGTGGCTGACTAGACACAGCCAGGTGGAACAGCTGCCACCGAGAAACTGAGACAACTGGTGCACTCCTAACAGATCTTCAGAGGGAAGGCACTGAGATTGGATGGAGGGAACACACATAAGCTAGGCTGAAGCGGGAGGAAGCTGGGAACCCTGCACAGGACTACTGTACAACGGGAAACTCGTTACTGGCCCCCAGTGACCCCAAGGGAATGGGTGACTTGAACTGGCAAGGAGTAATTCGCTCTTGCCGCTGGTTTCTGGAATCCTGGCAGAGGAGAATAATGTGCTCCTAAACGACTTTTGGGTAAATAATGAGATTAAGTCTGAACTTGAGAAATTCTTTAAAACTAATGAGAACAAAGACACAACATACCAGAATCTCATAGACGCAGCTAAGGCAGTGTTAAGCAGAAAATTTACAGCATTAAATGACCATATCAAAAAGTTAGACAGATCTCAGTTTGACAACCTAACCTAATTCTCTAAAAGAATTAGAGAACCAAAAGCAAACATATCCCAAAGCTGGCACACAACAAGAAATAACCAAAATCAGAGCTGAACTGAAGGACACTGACACATTTAAAACTATTCAAAAGATTAATAAATCTAACGATTGATTTTTTTTTTAAATGGTCGAATAGGTAGACTGCTAGCTAGGCTAATAAAGAAGAAAAGAGAGAAGATTCAAATAAACACAATTAGAAACAACAAAGGGGATATTACCACTGACCCCACAGAAATACAAGTAATCATTAGAGAATATCATGAATACCTCTATACACATAAACTAGAAAATCTAGAAGAAACTGATAAATTCCTAGACACACACACTCTCCCAAGACTGAGCTGGGAAGAAATTAAATCTCTGAAAAGACCAATAGTGAGCTTCATAATTGAGTCAGTAAAACATAGGCGACTGACCAAAACAAACCCAAGACTAGACAAAGTAACAGCCAAATTCTACCAGATTTACAAAGAGCTGGTACCATTGCTAAAGAAAATATTCCAAAGAACTGAAAAGGAGAGATCCTTCCCTAATTCGTTCTATGTGGTCAACATCATCCTGATACCCAAATCTGGCAGAGACACAACAAAAAAAGAAAACTCCAGGCCAATATCGTTGATGAACATTGATGCAAAAGTCCTCAACAAAATACTAGCAAACTGAATCCAGCAGTGCATCAAAAAGCTCATCCACCATGACAAACTAGGCTTTATCCCTGAGATGCAAGGTTGATTCAACATACACAAATTTAAAAATGTGACTCATCACATAAACATAACTAAAAACAAAAACCACATAATTATCTCCATACATACAGAAAAGGCTTTCAATAAAATTCAACATCCTTTCATATTAAAAACTCTCAATAAACTAGGTGTTGAAGGACATACCTCAAAATAATAAGAGCCATCTATGACAAACCCACATTCAACACCATACTGAGTGAACAAAAGCAGGAAGCATTCTCCTTCAAACTCGAACAAGACAAGGATGTTCTTTCCCACTACTTCTATTCAACATAGTATTGGAAATCCTTTTCAGAGCAATTAGACAAGAGAAAGAAATAAAGAGCATGTGAGTAGGAAGACAGAAAGTCAGACTAACCCTGTTTGTAGACATGACACTATATCCAGAAAAACCCATAGTATTCACCCCAAAACTCCTTAAGCTGATAAACAACTTCAGCAAAGTCTCAGGATACAAATCAATGAACAAAAATCTGTAGGATTTTTTTTTTTTTTTTTTTTACTTTAAGTTCTAGGGTACTGCTGGGAAGGACTCCCTTGTCTTAAGCCACAATATGTCTCTATCCCCAATCCTACGGACTCTTCTTTTTGTTGTTTTTTTTTTCTTCTTCCTTTTCTTTTTTTTAATGGACAAATTATAATTGTGTATATTTATGGGGTAATATGTGATGTTTTGATCTATGTATACATTACAGGAAGATTCCATCAAGCTAATTAATATATATATATCACCTTATCAATTTATTATTTTGTATGTGTGTGGTAAGAACATTAAAAAGCTATTGGAGAATCTTTAAAAAGGCAATCTCATAGAAACGGAAAGTAGAAAAGTGATTACCAGAGGCTAGAGGGAAAAGGGAAGATGGGGAAAGGGGAGATGTTAGTGAAAGGGTACACAGTTTCAGTTAGACTGGAGGAACACATTTTAGTGAACTGTTGCACTGCATGGTGCCCTTGCACCACCCTGAATAGAGCTTACAGACCCCTCTTCCTCCGTGAGAAGAAAGGCATTCTCACTGAACACTGCCCCCAACCTTAGGTGAATTAGAAAGACTTTCTCTCTACCTAATGTCTGTCACAGCACTTACCACGCACTTACCATAATTGTCTGTCTACAAACCTAGACTGTAAGGCTTGAGCAGCAAGTACATTTGTATCCCAGTACCTAGATCAGTGTCAGGCTAATAGAAGGTTCTCAAGCCCCATGGTATAGTGGTTAAAAGCATAAACTTTTTAATAGTCCATCCAAATCTCAAACTCCTTTGCTAAATATAAGTTCTCATTTAGACTAAGCAAAACATTTGAGGCTTCATTTCCTTAGTGGTGAGAATATGATAAATATCATATATCTACTTCATAGTTTGCTTAAGAATATGAAATAAGAAGAATGAATGAATGAGAGAAAGAATGAGTGAGTGAACCCATCCACCATCCAATTTCTTGTAGAACCCCACCATTCCCAAACTCTCCTTGTGTTCTGGAATTGTGTTAGAGCTTTTGAAAGAAGAAAGCACAGCTTAGATTTGGGTAAAACCAACCTGAATTCAATCAATTCTAAAACAAAATCAAGAAAGAAAGAAAGAAAGACAGAAAGAAAGAAAGAAAGAAAGAAAGAAAGAAAGAAAGAAAGAAAGAAAGAAAAGAAAGAAAGAAAGAAAGAAAGAAAGAAAGAAAGAAAAGAAAGAAAGAAAGAAAGAAAGAAAAGAAAGAAAGAAAAGAAAGAAAGAAAGAAAGAAAGAAAGAAAGAAAGAA